>NW_012099277.1:232519-240001 GCF_000951045.1 Mandrillus leucophaeus
CAAGAACAGAAAACCAAACACTGCATGTTCTCACTCATAGGTGGGAATTGAACAATGAGATCACTTGGACTCTGGAAAGGGAACATCACACACTGGGGCCTGGGGCCTATTATGGGGAGTGAGGAGGGGAGAGGGATGGCATTGGGAGTTATACTTGATGTAAATGACAAGTTGATGGGTGCTGACGAGTTGATGGGTGCAGCACACCAACATGGCACAAATATATATATGTAACAAACCTGCACGTTGTGCACATGTACCCTATAACTTAAAGTATAATAAAAAAAAATAAAATAAAATAAAGAACTAATTGGACAAAGAGACTCAGAAGACAGAAAGTGGGCATGTGCGATATCCAAAATTTTGAAACAGACAGTAGACACAGACTGACTCCTAGGAACCAAGAGACAAAGTTGAGTAGCTTTAAAGAGCTGATATCGGATGATAATGGCAGTTATGACGTACTTGAAAGAAGGAATTTGAGAATGCTGTTAGACACTAGGAAAAAGAAATGATAATTATGTCCTGCAGACTTGGTGGATTAATTCCACACAAGTGTGCCGTTTTGTTTAACTGGTCACATTTGTTGCAGGTTTTACCCCTTCACTGTCTGACTCCTAGGTATATGGGCCAGAGTTTTGCCAGGATGGCTATTTAGGTGGGTACTGATGTCTTCTGCAAGAGAATCCAACTGTAAACACTTTGCCAAGATTCTGCAATCCTTGTTCTTCCTCACACTTTCCTGGCTTGTTCTTCCTGCCATTGTGGTTCATTCCTGCTCTACTTTTTGCTTGCAATGTGCTCATCACACAGATTGCTGTTTTGTGTGTTTTTACTGGCTAATCATTTTTCCATAGCTAATGTTAAGAATATAGTATATTATCAGTGTCTTCCTTTTATTATCCTCATTATTAAGAATTAATGATTTACATGGAAGTACATTTTTCCCCACTCGTTTATAGATTTATTTGAACTTTTTTCTTAATATAATCATTCCTATTACCTTTACAAACCTATTTTTATTGAAATATTTTGAAAAGCTCATAGAATACTTGGCATAGTACTTTGAGTCACAAATACAAAAGTAAGCAACATTAGGAGACATTTGAACAGACTTTGGCACCAGCTAGGTAAACCAATCAAAAGACACCCTCTGCTGCTTGAATCTACTAACTGATGACTAATGGAAAATTGCAGAGCCTCACTTCTAACCTTGACATTCCTATAAGGCTTTAGTTTCACAAGAGATCAGGCATGTGTATATAATAAGTAGAGCACCCAAACAAAAATAAGCCTTGTTAAAAACAATAATCTGTGAGAAGTTTCTGCTTAGTTTGTCTTCCTACTCCTGGCACCAGAATTTGGCTAGAATAATAACATAGGAGTCATCGTTGCAAATATGCCTGGGACGATTCTTTTATTAGGAATCTATAAAGAATTATGTTGATGCTTAGAACCACTGAAGTCATTATGGAACGAAAACTATAAAATTTACTTTGCAATCAACTGAACATAATTACGTGTAACAGTGGGTTTCCAGATTCCCTTTTTATTAAGAAATTGCAATACAATTTGTTCTGGTATATGTAGGGATGTTGCCTTCTTTTTGACCAATTCTGAGTTTACTTCTTGTGATTTCCAAATGCATTAGCTATTCTGTTGTGTCTCTCAATGTTTGTGTCCTATATTGGTTTTAAAAATTTTCGTAATTCTTAGTCTACATGGTTTTTTGTAATTCTTCAAAGTTTGTTTTAAGCATTGTCTTTATTGGATATATTTCTAAAAAGGTTGATGTCTTTCTTATATTCCTTGTAAAATATTTAGTGCCAGTTTTATAGTTCCAGGTACAGCTTATTATTATTATTTTTTGGAGGTGAGTGTATTGTACCTATCTCTTATTCTATTATGGATTTTCTGGTATTCTCTGGGTAGCTGCCATGTGGTCAACTCAAATTAAGGCAATAAGAAGACTACAGAGTTCTACTAATTTTGGAAAAAAGAATCCAAGTTGAAAAGAGCGTAAATACATTCATCATCTTACTTTTTGCATACCACCACAAAATTGCCCCGGAGTATTAATTATAAACTAACTTATGCTGATATTAAACTAATACTTCTGAATATAGTATTAAGATTATTTAACCAAAACACTGTTAATCACAGTATCTGAAAGCAAGTTGTTTAAAATAGTAAAAAAACAGCCAAAAAGTATTGAAGTGTTTCTTCTTAAGCATTAAGGCCTAGGTGCCAACAGATGAAATGATGTGTAATAATTGTTATAATCATTATTTTCATAGTATATTATTTTTACAGTAAAGACAATTTTTTTCCTCTTGGTACAAATCATTCCAATTTCCACTGATGTGTTTTTCATATTGGAACCTCACATAGAAACTAGACGAGAAATACAATACTTTCAACTACTTCCCCAATTAATATTTTTTACATAATAATTAGTAAATATAAATCTTGTTTTGAAAAAGTGCCTCAGGAAAGAATTTTGATCCCTATGGTGGTTGTAGATCTTTGAAATTTTTAACGTGATATGTAAATAGCCTAGGCATCTCTCAGGTGTGGCAAATAGGCGGACCAGGTATTCTTTCAAAGAGAAAATGTAGCCCTGTAGGAATGCTTCTCCCTCTGATTTCCAAAGTAAAACATTCGAATTCAAAGTTTCTTCCAGTATTTTTAAGTTACATGGGTGTTTTTTTATTACAATGTTTCATCCATCTTTTAAACATTTTTCACAAATTGAACTCACAAGATACTAAGTAAAAAGAGCACAGGAGGCTGGTGGGAGAAGGGCATGAGTCCAGGAGTTCCAGGATGCAGTAAGCTGTGATCACACCACTGCATTCACTGGGCAACAGCATAAGACCCTGTTTTTTTGTTTTTTGTTTTTTTTTTTTTTAAAAAAAAAAGCTAAAATTCACGTTTATCAGGAATTTTGAAAGTCTTAAAATTCATGTTTAACGGAAAGTTTGAAAGGTAAGTTTATCCGAGATCACAATGCCTGAAATACCATAGGTGAACAATAAATAATTGTTGAATAAATGCATCTTAAAGAGACTAAAAATATTTTACTGTCATTTGAACCATGTATATTTTCTTCAGCCAAATAGTGCTAAAGCCTGAAATAGGGAAAATTAATTAACTCCACTCATCCGGTAGTCATTTTTTTCAGCTTTCATTATTACTAATTATCTCTATTTGTGTTTGCTCACTTGTCTACTTCCTCACCAGCATCAATTCTTTGTTTCTTTCCTCCCCCCCCCCCACACACACACACATTTATTATTGCTGAGAAAGTACCTCCTATCTATCCATTATCTAAACCATTCTGTTCATTACCAATTCCATAGCCTTATCTCTATCTGTGTTTGCTCACTTGTCTACTTCCTCACCAGCATCAATTCTTTGTTTCTTTCCTCCCCCCCCCCCACACACACACACATTTATTGCATGGAATTCTCATAAGCATTTGAACTTCTCTGTAAAGCTCATGAATCATACTCTAGAAAGGAAGGAAGGCTTACTTTAAAAATATCTTGCTAATCAAAGCCACTCAGAGAGCACTCACTAAAATGGACCACAGGGTTTGACAATAGTGATGGGTAACACCTCTACTCTAGAGGCAGAAAAAAGGAGCACTGTTTTCTTCTCCTCATTTGGAATGCCCAGCAACTCGTAAACATTTTTCCTCCTCCATTTCCTCCACTTCCTAGTGGAAAAGAGAACGTTTAGTTCTAGAGTTTACTGTTTCAAGAACATTGATTTTAAGATTAAAAATTCACGTGATTGTGATTTAACTTCCTTGGTTTTCTACTGCTTTTCTCATCCATGTACTTCCACCTCACCAGTCTCTTCTCTTTAAAGCCTCTTAGCTTTTTTGTTTTGCTATAGCTCACTGACTATAAATCAGCATGCTTATATAGATTGAACTGAAGTGTTCTCTTAAAACATTTTAGTTTACATTAACAAATTACAAATTTATGTTAGCAAAAACCCACCACCATTGTGGTACAGTAGAAATGCCTGAAAATGGCCTGCTTGTAATGACTTACCTTAGACATTTGTAAATGCTGTAATCAGTAGTAATGATGGCATAACAAAATACTATTTGATTAATCACATTAACATCAATATAAAATTTTGTGTAAATAAATTTTGGGTAAATAAAAATTAGACATAGTCAATGCTAAATAATTTTTTTAGGAAAATGCAGTGGTATAATCATGAAATGTTGATAGTAACATCATGACATATATGTTTTAACTTTGAGGAGAGAAATGAGATGCCTGAATAATGGCCAAGCATCAGTCTTTTAATATGATATTGCATGCTTGAAACAGATCTACTCTCCATTTGCTACACAATGTAGCTATTGTAATGTGAACAGTGTAGCAGTCATTGATGATAGTTAGACAACATTCTGCAGAGAAATTTTCCTTAACAGGATCATAATTCTACAGAGCAGCACTATCTATATTGTTTTACTGTTTTATCTGAGCTTTCCCCATGGATTCACTCTACCTATCAAATTTGGTTTCTTAATAGTCTCGAAAAGGGAAGAGAGTGTTTTGTTTCACTATAGCTGCTCTATGATACACATATGATGATTTTATTATATCAAGTTAGTAAGATGCATTGCAGTTTAGTGACTGTTTTTATTTTGTTTTGTTTTATTTTATTTTATTTTATTTTATTTCTTTGAGGCCACAGGACAGCAACTGAATAAATAGGTTTAATTCCTGGAATTAGCACTGGTAAATATGCTGAAAAGACCCACCAAAACTATTTTATCAATTACAGAATTGTACATGATATAATGGAGACCATAATAGACTTTAGATTTAGAGGATGTTGTAACTTAATTAACAAGCAATACGGTTAAATGTCACTTTCAAATAAACAGTGCTATCAATCCAGTGTAAGAAACACATGTACTCATATCTCTTAATATAAGGATCATTTACCTTAATTCAGTGTGCTCACTCCTCTGTCTCACACACCTATATACACACACATATTACATACAAATCCAAGACACACAGTCTTAAAATTTAAGGGTATATTTTTGAGATATGCAAAAGATATGCAAAACTAAATGAAGTGTAAAGGACCCAAAATCTCGTTAGTATGCTGCTCTTATCAACTAGTTAATTCATCATCTATACTCTAAATACTTTTCTGCATTATTCAAAGGCCTAAAATATTAAATTTCAAAGTCAGAATGATTTTTTTTTTTTTTTTTTAATTTGAGATGGAGTCTCATTCTGTTGCCCAGGCTGGAGTGCAGTGGCATGATCTCGGCTCACTGCTGCCTCCACCTCCCAGGTTCAAGAGATTCTCCTAACTCAGTCTCCTGAGTAGCTGGGACTACAGGCACCCACCACCACGCCCAACTAATTTTTGTATTTTTAGTAGAGATAGAGTTTCACCATATTGACCAGGCTGATCTCCAACTCCAAAGTCAGAATTTTTTTTTGTTCTAGATATTATTCATATTGTAATATGGTTATTAAGTGGTCTATTTAAAAAAATCTGTTGAATGATCAATAAATTACAATGGTAAATACATTATAAAACTTGGATTCAATTACCATGTTTATATGAAACGTCACACAGAAAAAGAATTGCTTTCTAAGTTGTCACAGAACACATTAGCTTGTGGGTATTGTTACTGTAAGTTTACCTCAGAATATTTTGAAGTTCCTTACAATGATATGTTTACATATTAGTACAGAATATTCTGAAGTTTCTTACAATAATTTGCTTACACATGGGTATATGTCTTGGTTATTGCTGTAATTAATTAGGGAATTTTTAAAAGAATCTATTTTTACCTCTTAGATGCGGAAGAGTTTAAAAACAAAAACAAACAAACACAAAAAGAATGGTTATTTTTATGCTTATGCCTTCTCATATAGAGAAGAAACAGTATGACTGGAAAGCACAAGGCTGAAAATTCAGATGGGTCTCAATCCAAATTTGTGGATGTATGAATATTTGTATGCATATATGTACGCAGGTAATCCACCTTCCCCTTTGTAAGGTTGATGCCACACTTTAAGGATTGCATGCCTCTTAGGGGGATGTTATGATAAATTTTTAGTCTCTAACGTAAATATACTATTTTACTTACATTAAGTGGCTAACATAGAAATATATTATGATGTATGACTTTAGATTTAAATAAGATAAAATACAAAGATGATATCTTATACTATCAATCAAAGATATCATTGACCAAAGGATGGTGAATGATCTATAAGCTTCTCCTCATCAGTCTGGAAGGACTCTAGGAAGCCAGTTTGTTTTAATATCTTTGAAATGATCTTATTTTAGCATATTTTTAATATAAATATTTTAGCATATTTTATTTAATATGAATATTTTAGCATAATTTACTGAATATGAATATTCATGTTGAATTAAGTAGTATTTGTTTTCTAATCCTTTATTTTTTCTCTTTTATTAATTTCTAATTCTCAGTTAAGACTTAATTTTTATCATGCTAATGAAAATTTGTCTTATAAATAGCAATTCAGTATGACTTACTAATGACCACACAAACTGGATCAGTACACTGAAGCAATGAGTCATAGAAATCTGGTAAAGAATATCAATGTCAAAGCATTCCTACAGGAAAGGATAGTTTATAGATTGCTTCTTTCTGAAAAGATAAATAAGAATCTAAAGACATAGTTTATAAATTTTATCTCTGTATAATGGTGAGTAAAGGAGTTTTTTCTGTTTTGTTTTCTTTACCATGTTTGTGTAATCTTCTTTCCAACTTTTTTATGGAAAAAAGTCTTATAACCAGAAATATGTAATAACCAACAGTTTGAAATATTCCTACAAGTATTTTTCATCTTTGTTTTTAAAGTTACAAAATAAAATAAAACTTAAATTCAAAAATATGGAAGTAGCTAATTAAATTAGTATTAATAGATCTACTATTGAAATGTTGCCAAAAGGACTCTAAAGAAATATGGGAAATAATAATAATGCAAAGAGAAAATGGAGGACACAGAACTGCAAATGCATTGAATAGGCTAAGACTACAAGAAAATGTTCCAAAATATGAGGGCAGTATGTTGATTTGTCTCTTCTACTTTTTCTTTGTATAAGTTGGAACATTATCTTTATAATGAACTCATCACCGCGAGCACTCTAGGAATATAAATGTTAAGCCTTTAAAACTACTATAATGCAATAATACTGACAATACCTTATAAATTGATGATTACAGAATTTGGAAATTTCACAATAAATGTTATGTGGTTCTAAATAATGAATTACATTGTAGGCTATAACTCTAGTAATATCCTATTTATATTGTACATTATTATAACTTTGAAATCGAATGCACTTCTTTATCTTCTAAGCCATACTGCCTGAAATACAAGGATTATTATTTTAGATAGCTAGAAGTCCTGGTGTGTGTGTGTGTGTGTGTGTGTGTATGTGTGTGTGTGT
>NW_012099277.1:240166-255493 GCF_000951045.1 Mandrillus leucophaeus
TCCCAGGTTTACGCCATTCTCCTGCCTCAGCCTCCCGAGTAGCTGGGACTACAGGGGCCCGCCACTATGCCCAGCTAGTCTTTTGTAATTTTTAGTAGAGACAAGGTTTCACCGGGTTAGCCAGGATGACCTTGTGATCCGCCCATCTCGGCCTCCCAAAGTGCTGGGATTACAGGCTTGAGCCACCGCTCCCTGCAGTCCTGGTATATTTAATGTTCTAGATGCTGGATGGAAATATTCAAATATAAGAGTCATTGATGACCTCAGTATGTCCTTCAGAGAAAGAAATTTAAGATGGAGTCTTAATAAAGTATTTTTCCACATTCTGTTTTTGATTGTCTCAAGGTGTCAACAGTGTCAACTAAAATATGATAGTACTGGACTAAGCAAGAAGGCACTGAATCATTCTCTCAACCATAATTACTAGCGAATTCTGCCCTCTAGAGAAATACTTCCAATTTAGTTTCAAATTAAAAAAAAAAAGTTGTCAATGGTGTTTAAATTTTAAAAAATGTCTTTAACCTTTGTCTTAGTCTTTTTATGTTGATGTAAACAATCCCCGAGGCTGGGTAATTTATAAAGAAAAAAGGTTTATTTGGCTTATAATTTCACTGGCTGAAAGATTGGACATCTGATGAAAGCTTCAGGCTGCTTCCACTCATGGCAGAAGACTAAGAGGAACCAGATGTGCAGAAATTCTCTCTTCACATGGTGAGAGAGAAAGCAAGAAAGAAGGGAGCAAGGTGCTGGTTTATTTTTAACAACCAGTTCTCACTGCAGTACACTCCCATCCTGCGTCTTGCCTCAGGGAGGGCATTAATCTATTCATTAGGGATCCACCTCTGTGACTTCAAAGCCTCCCATTAAGCCCCATCTCCAACAATGGGCATTAAATTTCAACATGAGGTTTGAGAGAACAAACATCTAAACTATGGCACTCTGTTCTTGGGCCCCTAAAACAATGTCCTCCTCACACTACAAAATATAATAATTCCTTTTCAATTCCCCAAAGTCTTAATTGTTCTAGCAAAAGTCAAAAGTGCAAAGTCCAAAGTTTCATCTGAGATAAGTCTCTTCCAGCTATTCTCCTGTAAAATTAAAAAAGAAGCTATTTACTTCCAAGATACCAAGGTTGTATAGGCATTGGATAAAAGATTCCTATTCCAAAAAGCATAAATCAGTCAAGAGAAAAGAGTAACAGGCCACAAGTCTCAAACCCAGGAAGGATGACATTAAATTTTAAAGCTCCAAAACAGTCCTTAACTTCATGTCCTGCATTCTGTGAACTAGTTCAAGGGCTGTGATTCAAGACCTCAGGGAGCAGTGCCCCAATGGCTTTGCCGGGTGTACTCCACGTGGCTGCTCTCATGGGTGGGAAGGAAACAACAATAGCTTTTTCAGGCTGAAGGAGTGATATGGTTTGGCAATGTCCCCATGCAAATCTCACCTTGAATTCCCATGTGCTGTGGGAGGGATCCAGTGGGAGGCAATTGAATCATGGGGGCAGATGTCTTTCCCATACTGTTCTCGTGATAGTAAATAAGTCTCACAAGATCTGATGGTTTTAAAAAGGGGAGTTTCCCGGTAAGAGCTCTCTTCTCTTGTCTGCCACCATGTGAGACATGCCTTTCAGATTCCACCATGATTATGAGGCCTCCCTAGTCACGTGGATCTGCAAGTCCATTAAACCTCTTTCTTTTGTAAATTGCCCTATCTCGGATATGTCTTTATCAGCAGTGTGAAAATGGACTAATACAGTAAATTAGTACCAATAGAGTGGGCACTGCTGAAAAGATACCTGAAAATGTGGAAGTGACTTTAGAAATGGGTAACAGGAAGAGGTTGGAACAGTTTGGAGGGCTCAGAAGAAGACAGGAAAATGTGGGAAAGTTTGGAACTACCTGGAGACCTGTTGAATGGCTTTGACCAAAATGCTGATAATGATATGGATAATGAAACCCAGCTGAGGTGATCTCAGATGGAGAAGAGGAACTTATTGGGAAGTGGAGCAAAGGTGACTCTTGTTATGTTTTAGCAAAGAGACTGGTGGCATTTTTCCCCTGTCCTAGAGATTTGTGGAACTTTGAACTTGAGAGAGATAATTTAGGGTATCTGGTAGAAGAAATTTCTAAGCTGCAAAGCATTTGAGAGGTGACTTCGGTGCTGTTAAAGACATTCAGTTTTAAAAGGGAAACAGAACATAAAGGTTTGGAAAATTGGCAGCCTGACAATGTGATAGAAAATAAAATCACATTTTCTGAGGAAAAATTCAAGCCTGCTGAAGAAATTTGCATAAGTAATGAGGAGCTGAATGTTAGTCACCAAGACAATGGGAAAATGTCTCCAGGGCATGTCAGAGACCTTTGCAGCAGTCCCTCTCATCACAGGCCCAGAGGTTTAGGAGGAAAAAAAATGGTTTTGTGGGCCAGATCCAGGATCCTTGTGCTGTGTGCAGCCTAGGGGCTGGGTACTGTGTCCTAGCTGCTCCAGCCATGACCAAAAGGAGCCCAGGTACAGCTTGGGCCATTGCTTCAGAGGGTGCAAGTGCCAAGCCTTGGCAGCTTCCACATGGTGTTGAGCATGTGGGTGCACAGAAATCAAGAATTTAGGTTTGGGAACCTTTGCGTAGGTTTCAGAGGATGTACGGAAACACCTGAATGCCCAGGCAGAAGTTTGCTGCAGGGGCAGGGCCCCCATGGAGAACCTCGGCTGTGGCAGTACAGAAGGAAAATGTGGGATCAGAGCCCCCACAGAGTCCCTACTGGGGCATTGCCTAGTGGAGCTGTGAGAAGAGGGCCACCCTCCTCCGGACCCCAGAATGGTAGATTCACAAACAGCTTGCACCGTGCACCTGGAAGAGCCAGAAACTCAATGCCATCTCATGAAAGCAGTCAAGCAGGGTGGCTATACCCTGCAAAGCCACAGGGGCAGAGCTCTCCAAGGCCATGGGAGCCCACTTTTTGCATCAGCATGACCTGGATGCAAGACATGGAGTCAAAGGAGATCATTTTTGGACATTTAAAATTTGACTGCCCTGCTGGATTTTGGACTTGCATGGGACCTATAGCCCCTTTCTTTTGGCCAATTTCTCCCATTTGAAATGGCAGTATTTACCCAATGCCTGTACCCCCAGTGTATCTAGGGAGTAACCAACTTGCTTTTGATTTTACAGGCTCATTGGTGGAAGGGACTTGCCTTGTCTTGGATGAGGCTTTGGACTTTTGAGTTAATGCTGAAATGAGCTAAGACTTCGTGGGACTGTTGGGAAGGCACGATTGGTTTTGAAATGTGAGGACATGAGATTTGGAAGGGGCTGGGGCAGAATGATATGGTTTGGTTGTGTTCCCACCCAAATCTCATGTTAAATTTCCATGTGTTGTGGGCGGGACCTGGTGGGAGGTAATTGAATCATAGGGGCAGCTCTTTCCTGTGCTATTCTGGTGATAGCAGCTAAGTCTCATGAGATTTGATGGTTTTATAAAGGGTAGTTTCCCTGCACAAGCTTGATTCGCTTGTTTGCTGCCATGTGAGACATGCCTTTCACCTTCTGCCATGATTGTGAGGCCTCCCCAGCCACATGGAACTAAATAACCTCTTTCTTTTGTAAATCACCCAGTCTCTGGTCTGTCTTTATCAGCAGTGTGAAAATGGACTAATACAAGGGGCATAGTGGCTTGCAAGGTGCACAAGTGACTCTATAATTCTGTGATCTGAGAGCAGTGCCCCTGTTTTCACAGCCGTACTAGGCACTGCCCAAGTAGAGGCTCTCTCAGTGGCTCTACCCCGTGACAGACTTCTGCCCGGGCACCCAGGCTTTCCAATATATCCTCTGAAATCTAGGTGGAATTTGCCAACCCTCCTGGCACTTGAATTCTGAGCACCTACAGGCTTAGCACCACATGAATGCCACCAAGGTTTATGGCTTGCAACTTCCAGAGCAGCAGCCCAGGTAGTATCTAGGGCTCTTTGAACCATGGCTAGAGTTGGAGTGGTCAAAACAAGGAGCAGCATCCCAAGGTGGTGCAGTGTAGCCAAGACCCAGTCCTGTCCCCTGAAACCATTCTGTTATTTTAGGTCTCTGAGTCAGTGATGGGAGAGATGGATTCAAAGATTTTGAAATGCCTTTGCGGTCTTTTTCCCATTGTTCTATTAACATTTGGTTCCCTTTTATCTGCACTAATCTCTCTAGTAAGTTGTTGTTCTTCAACAACCTGGGGTTCCTGTCCTAAGAACGCTCTTTTCTTCTTCATCAAATGACCAAGCTGCAAAATTTCCAAATTTTTATGCTCTGCTTCCCTTTTAGTTATAAATTCCAACTTTAAGTTATTTGTTTGCTTCCATATCTGATTGTAAGCTCTTAGAAGCAGGCATGCCACTTCCTGAGTGCTTTGAAGCCTGGAGATTTCTTCCGCTAGACATCGTATGTCATTGCTCTTAAGTTTGGCCTTCCCAAAAGACCTAGAGTATGGAAACAATGCAGCCAAATTCTTTGCTATGGCCTCGTCAGCATGGGCTACACTGCCCATATTTCTATTAGCATTTTAGTCACAACCATTTAACCAATCTCCAAGAACTTCCAACTTTTCCTCATCTTCCTGTCTTCTTCTGAGCCCTCCAAACTCATCCAACCTATGTCCATCACCTAGTTTCAAAGCTCCTTTAAAATATTCAGATATCTTTGTAATGACAACCCCCTCCCCAACTCCTAGGTATGGATTTTTGGTTTAGTTCATTTAGCATTGCTATAAAAGAATATCCAGGACTGGGTAAATTATAAACAAAAAGGGGTGTATTTGGCTGATAGTTTTGCAGGCTGGACAAGAAGCATGGCATCACCATCTGCTCCTGGTGAGGGTCTCAGGCTGCTTCTATTCATGGTGGAAGGCAAAGTGGAGCTGTCATGTGTGGAGATCACATGGCAAGAGAGGAAGCAAGAAACAGAGGGGGAGGGACTAGGCTCTTTTAACAACCAGCTTTTGCAGGAACTAATAGAGTGAGAACTCACTCATTACCACAAGGACAGCATCATGCCATTCATAAGGGAGGAATCTACCTCATGACCCAGATTTTCCCCATTAGACCCCACCTCCAATGTTGGTGATCAGATTTCAACATGAGGTTTGAGGGAACATCCAATCTATAGCAACCTTATGCTGAAGATTTTGAATATTTAAAGTTCTGTATTGTTAGTGTCTTTCCCTAGACAATATTTCTCAAATCATCTGATTATATTTCATTTGGTTTAAGCATTTTATAAATTTTATAAGTAAACAAACTGAATATGAGATTAGTGGTATTTTCATCATTTTTTCCTCTCAGTTCAGTATCAATATCCTAAATCACCATAGATAATTGATCTTTATGACCTCCAAAATGTATCAATTGTACAGTTAGTTCAGAATTAGAATTAATTATAGATATTAACATTCTTAATAAATGTATGCCAGATTGCTCCCTAGGTTTTTGGCTCCAGCGGTATCAGGTGTAAGTTGTCACAAGTTATTCATTAGTATCACAATTAAGTCTTATTAAGTCATGAGATGGTAACAAGGCCCTGCCATTGTCAAATTCAAAGAAAAATAAAGGATCTCTTCTTTTACAAATGCGTTGTTAATCTCTATAAATTATAACCAGAATTATGCATGAATCATACTTAACTATTCAGTGTAGAGTGAAATGTCTTAATTTATTAATCTCTCATCCATTAGTTCACTGATTATAATACTAAGTTAAAGGGGTAAATTTACATGTCACTTGCACGTTGGTTATTTCAACCTCATAATGCTTTATGTAAGTTTTTCAAAGTGAAAGAGTCATTTGGATGTTAATACTTTTTGTGATTTTCCTAAATTTTTTTCAAATAATTTGCTTATAACACAATTAGAGAGGCTTGTCTATCTTTAAAAAAGCCAGCATTCTTCTTTACATTTTCTTTTTATTTATTTCGTATTTAAGCCCCTTAGTGTTTTTGATAATACAAATAGGTTGAATCATATACAACTACAATTTCTGCAATGTCTTACATTTAGCTCAAATTAATATAAAAGAAATTATAGTGGAAAATGGATAAATGTTTATGATAATTAGAGTATTTGAATTTGAACATCCAATGCATAATTCTATATGTCAATTTTTTTGGGGAAAAAAGATAAATTGGAATTACCAGACAAATCTTAGATTTAGCTTCATCAATGTAAACATTATATTTAGCTTCATCAAGATTCTCCAATTAATTTATATGAGGTTAATAATGTTATAGACTTTATATACTGTAAAATAACGTTTTTCTTACAAGCAAGATATAATATTTTGACATGAAAACATAGAAAACATATTTCTTCGTGATTAATTATTTTGTCTCTAAAGCTTGATGAATATCCAGTCATTCAAATGACTGAATTGTGGATTCTCTGTACTCTTGAGTTATTATACAAGTAGCCTACCTTGATAGGATGATCCTATAAAGCCTTCTTATTGTTTATAAAGAGTCAAGCTGTAAAATTGGTAGCCTTTTATATAAACAAATAATGTATAAGAACAAACTGTAATTATGTTCTATGTTAATACAAAATAATAAATAACTAGATACCTACTAATTTATTCTTTGCTTATGTCCTGTTTTTAACTCGATGGACTCAGTGATGGTGCAAACAAATGGAAGTCCATACTAATTCATATCTGATCAGATTAGGGTTCAGCAAATTATTTTTTATTTATACTTTATTGTGGATAATAACTTTAGCTCTTTTTTAAGGTGCTAGAATTATTAGTGTGTAAAACCATTTGGTATTTGGTGACATATTCAATAATAAAACAGATAAGACAGATAAGAGAAAGCAATACAAAACATTCAAAATTTAAAAAGCATAAATTTTTAGTTTTTAAAATAATACTATTCAGAGTTAGGTTGAATATCAGAAAATCTGTCTGTAGTGAATCTTTATAACATATTATTTAAATAACAATATGAAAATGGAATGAGCATTGTAGCTCTAGGTAAGTAAATTTCTGAAGTATTTTTCAAAATGGGCTTCAGAGATGTTGGGGAAGTTATGTTTTGGTGGGATTAAAGGAAAAGAAGATATAAAATTAGTCCACTAGGTTAATTTTATCATGTAGACTAGAGATCTGTGGCAATTTTATTCTATCACAGAAAAATTTTCTCCCATTTTTCACTTGCCTCCTCCCTCCTTCTTTTGCCTTTTATTTTGTCCCTTCCTCTTTTCCTCTCTCTTTCCTTCTTTTCTTTTTTCTTTCCTTTCCTTTTCTCCTTACTAGAATTAACACAAAGGGAAAAAAGGGCTTGAATAAGAGAAATGAGGAATCTTTTTAAAACTGCAAAGACTTTCAAAGACAAAATTACAAGCTTAGATGTAGGGAAAGATGTGTTTATTTCTTCACTCATGTATTATTCTCTCCCCATTAATGTTATTTGAGAGATGACAATGGTCTATCTTACATATCCTTAGTGTTACTCTGCTTATCACTCTCACTGTAAGGCTTTTATCCAATTTCACAGATGATAACTTTTAGCTTGTAAACCATTGGTTATCAATTAAAAGAAATCATCCAGAACTAACTGTTTGGCTACTATAATTAATCTTTATGTAGTCTAATCCCTATTTGATGAGGTTATCTGCAACAAAGATAGAATATTTACTTTAAATTATACTGTTGGCATTCTGATAATCAATTTTTACTATCATTAATGTTACCTAGAAGAAAAGAGAGAAAATGATGTATCTCACATACAGGCTATCATTCATCATTTTGCAAATCATACAATGTCACTAAGTAAGGAATTCTGAAATCTTCACCATTCTATACAAGTTCAACTCTGTATATAAAATAACAAAAACAAAAATAAATGAATGACAAAAGTATTAAAGATTAGTTTAGTTTATAGTCTATACCAGACATATACTTCAACTCTTTATTCACTTAAACCAAAATAGTATATAACAAATTATTATATTCTACTAGAAAAATGTATACTAAATCTTGCTTCAAAATCTATTATAAAATTCTGCAAGATTAGATATGTCGTGACTTTAAACCAATGGTTTCTCACTTGGGGATGATTCTTCCCATCCAGGGGACTTTTGTCCATATCTGAAGGTATTTTTGCTTGTCGTGACTTAAAATGTGCTACTTGCATCTAGTGGTAATAGGTCAGAAATGCTTCTAAACATCCTGCAGTGCACAGGACAGATCCCTACAATAAAAGAGTATCTGGCTTAAATATTAGTAGTACTGAGGTTGGGGGACACTTATTTAGACATATGTGCGCTGAGCACTTCCTATGCTTGACATTGAGCTTAAGAACTTTTGGGGGTACAAAATAAGCCACGGATTCAGTGCAATCTCAGAGATGAGTTGAAAGTCAAAATAATAATGATGATGATGATATATCATAAAAAGATCAAACAAAAAGCCAGTGTTCAATGAAGTCCAACTCACATTTGCTGGGGGATTAGGAAGTGTTAGAAAGATTGCAGCACTTACGAATGTGTTTTATCACTGTCTTAGTAAATGCGTGTATATGGTTATAAATGAAAAACACACAGAGGAATTATCATTGAAAAACTGTTTTCCTCTTTTCTCTTGTCACTCTGGTCACCACTTTCTTTTCCCAAATAGAGAGTTGTTAATCAGATACCTTTGGTAAACATGTAGTTTGCCCCAAGTTTTTTGCTATTACTAAAAATGCTGAGATACTGAGATAAATACAGGCATACCTTCTTTAATTGCACTTTGCTTTATTGCATTTCAGAGATTTTTGTGGTAATTTTCAAATTAAAGGTTTTTGGCAACCTTGCATCAAACAAATCTATCAGCACCAATTTTCTAAGCACATCTGCTTGCTTCATGTCTTGGTGCCCCATTTTGATAATTCTTGCAATAGTTTAAACTTTTGCTTTATTATTATATCTATTATAGTGATCTATGATCAGTGATATTTAATGTCACTATTGTGATGGTCTTGTCCCATGAACTGCACCCATATAAGGAGGCAAAGTTAATTGATAAACGTTGTGTATGTGCTGGCTGCTCCAGTGACAGGCTGTTAACCCATCCCTCTCTCTCTCTCTCCTCAGTCCTACCTATTCCCTGACACAAAACAATATTGAAATTAGCCCAATTATTAATCAAACAGTGGCCTGTAAGTATTTAAGTGAAAGGAAGAGGCATAAGTCTCTCATTTCCAGTTAAAAGCTAGAAATGATAAAACTTAGTGACAAGACATTTCAAAAGCCAAAATAGGCTGAAAACTAGGTGTCTTGCACCAGTTAGTGAGGTTGTGAATGCAAAGGAAATGTTCTTGAATGAAGTTAAAAGTGTTACTCCAGTGAACACATGAATAAGAGCACGAAACAGCCTTATTACTGACATGAAGAATGTTTCAGTGGTCTGGAGAGAAGATCAAACCAGCCACAACATTTCCTTAAACCAAAGCCTAATCCAGAGCAAGACCCTAACTCTCTTCAATTCTGTGAAGGTTGAGAGAGGTGAGAAAGCTCAGTTGAAAAGTTTTAAGCTAGCACAGGTTGGCTCATGAGGTTGAATAAAAGAAACCATCTCCATAAAACCGCAAGGTGAAGCAGCAGGTGTTGATATAGAAGCTGCAGCACGTTATCCAGAAGACCTAGTTAAGATCATTCATAAAAGTGGCTGCAGTAAACAACAGATTTTCAATGTAGACTAAACATTCTTCTATTGAAAGAAGATGCCATCTAGGACTTTCATACCTAGAGAGGAGAAGACAATACCTTGCTTCAAAGTTTCAAAGGACAGGCTGACTCTCTTGTTAGAGACTGATGCGGCTGGTGACCAATTTGAAGGCAAGACTCCTTTACCATTCCAGAAATCGTAGCACCCTTAAGAATTTACTAAGTCTACTTTGCCTGTGCTCTGTAAGTGGAAGAACAAAGCTTGGATGACAGCACATCTATTTGCAGCATGGTTTACTGAATATTCTAAGCCTACTGTTGAGACCTTTTACTCAGGAAAAAAATACATATATATATATTTCTGTCAAAATATTACTGTTGGCTGGGCACGGTGGCTCAAGCCTGTAATCCCAGCACTTTGGAAGGCCGAGACGGGCGGATCACGAGGTCAGGAGATCCAGACAATCCTGGCTAACATGGTGAAACCCCGTCTCTACTAAAAAAATACAAAAAAACTAGCCGGGCGAGGTGGCGGGCGCCTGTAGTCCCAGCTACTCGGGAGGCTGAGGCAGGAGAATGGCGTAAACCCGGGAGGCGGAGCTTGCAGTAAGCTGAGATCCGGGCACTGCACTCCAGCCAGGGCGACAGAGCAAGACTCCGTCTCAAAAAAAATATGTATATATATTACTGTTCACTGACAATGCACCTACTTACCCAATAACTCTGCTGAAGATGGGTAAGGAGATTAACGCTGTGTTCACGCGTTACAATATCCATTCTGCAGCCCACAGAACAAGGAATAATGTTGACTCTCAAGTCTTACTATTTAAGAAATGCATTTTGTAAGACTATGGCTGCCATAGATAGAGGTTTCCCTGAAAGATCTGGGCAAAGTAAATTGAAAACCTTCTGAAAAGGATTTACTATTCTAGATGTCATTAAGAACATTTGTAATTTATGGGAAGAAGCCATAATACTTATATTAACAGGGGTTTGGAAGAAGTTGATTCCGGCCCTCATGGATGACTTTGAGAGGCTCAAGACTTCAGTGGAGGAAGTAACTCCCAATGTAGGGGAAACTGCGAGAGACCTAGAATTAGAAATGGAGTCTGAAGATGTGACTGAATTGCTGTGATCTCATAATAAAACTTGAGTGGCTGAGGAGCTACCTCTTAAAGATGAATGAAGAAGGTGGTTTCTGGACATGAAATCTACTCCTGGTGAAGATGCTGTAAATATTGTTGAAATGACAAAAAAGAATTTAAAATATTACATAAACTCAGCTGATAAAGCAGTGGCATAGTCTGAGAGAATTGCATTAGATTTACCTGTTTCTTAAAGATTTTTTGGAATTCCTCTTACAAACAACCTGAATGTGAATATAGTGCTTTATTTGGAGGGGCAGAGGGAGGAAATTATTCTTCAACATCTTTATTACTTCTTTGGCAATTTTTCTAATTAGGTGTTCTATCTTTTCTAGAGTTCACTTTGGTAGTCTATATTTTTTCTAGATAATCATTTTATTCACATTGTCACATTTATTTAAATGGTATTTAGCAAGGTAGTTTCATATAATTTTATTTTCTTTGATATTCTTCTATATCTGTGTTACTTTTTCTGAATTAGTGCTTTCATCTTTTTTCCTTCACTTTTTTCATGGTTTATTGCCAGTCTGAGAGATAAGCATCTTAACATTTTACATTAAGTATGCTTTCAATAGGTTTTCCCCTTTTTAAAATTTGTTTTTGATATTCTTTGATACTTTAATTGAAATTTTATATTCTTACTTTGTCCAGGATTCTATTTTTTTCTAGAAATTTGTTTGTTTCATTTCACTTGTCTTATCATAATATTGTTGGTAAAAGAGTTTCATGATATTTTAATTACTGTAAAATCTACTGGTCAATTCTTTCTCTCTTTTTTATTTTTAATATTGGTACCTTCACTATTTTTTCCTGGCTCAGTCTTATCAGAGAGAAGTTTACTCATTTCATTAGTTTTTTAAACAATTATTTTGGACTTTATACATTCTTTCTTATGTACATTTGCTTTCCATTTCTGTAATTGATGTGTTTAGGTTTATTATTTCCTTTTCTCTAATTTCTTTAGGTTTCATTTGTTGTTAGTGAGCTAAACCTTTGTCAACAATTTCTTTTCTATATTTTTACTTTAGATGTATCTTGCAAACGTTAAATCTTGTCTGACAATCTTTATCAGTTAATTTGAGCACTTAGTCCATTTATACTGAATGTGATTACTAATATCTTTGATTTTAAATCTGCTATCTTACTATTTGCTTTTTGTTTGTCCTGCCTATTCTATGACTCCTCTTCCCCCTTTTCTTTCTTTTGGATTGACCATTTTTTATTAATCAGTTTGTTCTCTATTGCACTAGTACTCTTCTTGTAGTGAGTAATTTAGGTACTGCAATATGGCACAACTAGACTGCATCCACATCCAAGATAGTCCCTCATTTTTTTTTTTTTTTTTTTTTTTGGCTATCTCACCCATAAACTTCCCCTTTCAAAAATGACTTAACCTTGTTTTTCCACTCATGTTTTCCTTTCCAATTTCATTAAACTTTCTACCAAATGACATATGGGAAGACTCTCACAGCTTGTCCACTTACCCTTTATTCTTTGCTGTAGACAAATAATTTTAGGGGTTATGCTTCAAAAAGAGACATTGACTTGGGGAGATGTATTCTACCACCAGTGTCAGGGATACATAGCTGGGTGCATCCTTTCTCAACTGTTTCCTGCATCTGCCACCTGTGCTACTTTTGGTTTTTCATATTTTCAGAACAGTCTTTTCATCTGTTCTGTCATTTTGGTGTGAATAGAGTTTACTTGTAGGTTTTCTTCCAGCAATTTTTTTTTGAAAGCAGGGGCTGTGATTTCTGGAAGAAGAATGGACAAGCACTGGATCTATTTGAACTTTTAAAATATGCGATTCCTATGGTACAGCATGCCATCTTGGTCTTGAAAACTGGGTAGGATTTTGGACAGTGAAAGAAGTGTACTTAGGCATAATGGTACAATGTAAGAGCAGACAAAAAACACAGCATACTAGTGTACTTAGCAACCTAAGTACTGAGTATTAAAAATGAACCCAACATTAAGCTAGACAGTAGTGGTAGAGGGATTCTATACTCAATGATCTGTTCTCAAGGAGGTCACAATGTGGGATGAGCAGCAATTAGCAGTGTTTGACTGAAGCACAGATTATGAATAGCAGGTTAGTCTGGGGCCAAGTTCTGGCTGAATTTCAGTGTTACTCATTAACAAACATTTAATTCAACAAAGCAGGCATGCTGCAGTGAGAGCAGTCAGGTGGTCATTATAGATTTTTGAGTAGGTACCTTGGGAGTAAACTTCCTAAAAGAGATATAATTTGCCCTACTAAATAGAAGCTTCATTTATCTGTTACAGTATCAATTTGCAATTCACAATTATCTTTCTCCAGAGCATAAAGTATCCTTTGTTCTTGTATAACTCAAATTTAATAAGAAATTAACGCAACTCTGAATGTTTTAGTAGTGTTAATTGCTACTTTCGTTTCAAGACAGAACTGAAAGAGTTAAGGAACCTCACTTCTCATTACACAGTTGAAAAAATTATTTTATCAGTAAAATGCAATTAGAATGAGACATAAATGTATATTTCTAAATTATTTTTAATGTCATGGGATTTTAAGCATTGGTGCACATTATCACTTTATCAGTAATTATTATCATATAAGAACTGCTTATTATATAACATTTCATTCATAGATTCTTTCATTTCCTTATATATTTTTCAAATGAAATGCAGCAAAGTTAGAAACAAAGTTTTAATATTTACAACTCTCTCTTCTTTGTAATATGGAATTCAATTCAGTGTGTGTATTTTTTCCCCTCTTTTAATACTCATAACAGGGTATAGTGGTGTTTGCAGCAAGCATCTTGGGAGTGGAACAAATGGGGAGAGGTTGGTCAAAAAGTATGAACTTTCAGTTATGAGTAAATTCTGAGGATCCTATGTACTGCATAGTAACTATAGTTAATAACAATGTATTATATACTTGAAATTTCTGAAAGAGTAGATCTCAACCATTCTCACCAAAAAATAAAAAAGGGACAGATATACTAACCAATTTGATTCTGGTAATAATTTCAAAATGTATAATATATCAAATCATCATGTTGTACATTTTAAACACATCTGACATTATTTTTTCAATTATACTTTTATAAAGATGAAAAATTCTCATAATTTATGCTATATTTTAAAAGGAACACTCATCTATAATTTTTTAATATTAACATACATTAATTATACATATTATCATTTTCATACAACAGATCTTTGGTTAAGATTAAATATTTGTTAGAGCCATCCTTGTGATTGTTTCATCCAGTGTTGTGTGTTTAATATAATATTAAAAGAATCTATGGTTACATATTAGGATTAGTATTATTAGCCCTTTGCCAAGATCCCTGGAACAAGAGGCAGAGGGGACAAGGAAAAGCAGGATTTTATTCAACACTTCCTGTTTACTCATTTAACAAATCACTTAATTTTCATCAGAACATGTATG
The DNA here is from genome assembly GCF_000951045.1 of Mandrillus leucophaeus. Classification (NCBI taxonomy): domain Eukaryota; kingdom Metazoa; phylum Chordata; class Mammalia; order Primates; family Cercopithecidae; genus Mandrillus; species Mandrillus leucophaeus. The sequence continues at coordinate 254,416 of NW_012099277.1, forward strand.
AGAAGTGTTGTTCTATCCTCCTCCTCTCAATGATGCTGTGGTGTCTGATTCATGCACAACCCCTTGCCAATTTTATGCTACCCAAAGGGCACCCTGAAACTTGTCTCAGGGCTTTTGCACGTGACATTAAACTCAGGCTCACATATTAATTTAGCCCCTCCATTATCCTGTAATATTATCAAGACATAAACTGATGTCTGTGCTCTTCAGCCACTAAATAAGTTCTTCCATTTTCACAAGCAGTGATATGCCCATGAATGTCTAAAGTACACTGTAGATGCCTTGCAGGAAACATGTTAGAACAGTCCCAGTAATTTAGGCAGGTATTCCAAGGATATCCCTCTCGTTTTGTCAAGTCTTTGGAAGCTATCTGAGATCCACTTTCAACTTTTAAAAAATATTTTAATCAGCCTTTTTGAGGTAGAAGTTACATACAATAACATTAACTAATGAGAGTACAATTTTATAAATGTGACAATATTCATAACATAATATATTTCCTTTACACCAATCAGCTCCGTAGGAATCAATCTCCTTACTAACCCTAGCTACTAGCACCTACTGTTCTCCTTTCTCTCACTGTAGACTTGCATTTTCTAGACATTTAATAGAAATTGAACAATACAGTGTGTAGTCTTCTTGACTTCTTTCATCTAGCACAATGCTTTTGAAACTCATCTATGCTTTTGCATGATCTGTGGTTGTCTTTTTTATTGCAATGTATTATGTTGTATAAATATGCAAAAACTTGTTTATCTATTTAGCTGTTGATGGACATTTGAGTTGTTTTCAATTTTTGGCTGTAACTAATTAGGCTGCAATTAGCATTTAAACGCTATTTTTACGAATGTAAGTTTAATTTCTTTTTTGTTTTTGTTTTTGGTGGTTTGCTGGCAGTATTGTTCTTTTTCTTTATTTTTATTTATTTATTTATTTTTTATTTTTTGCTATTATACTTTAAGTTCTAGGGTACATGTGCATAATGTGCAGGTTTGTTACATATGTATACTTGTGCCATGTTGGTGTGCTGCACCCATCAACTCGTCAGCACCCATCAACTCGTCCTTTACATCAGGTA
>NW_012099277.1:261078-288876 GCF_000951045.1 Mandrillus leucophaeus
TTCATTTGATCCTCAATCGCTGATACTCTTTCTTCCAGTTGATCGAGTCGGTTACTGAAGCTTGTGCATTTGTCACGTATTTCTCATGTCATGGTTTTTATCTCTGTCAGTTCGTTTATGGCCTTCTCTGCATTGATTATTCTAGTTATCCATTCTTCCATTCTTGTTTCAAGATTTTTAGTTTCTTTGCGCTGGGTACATAATTCCTCCTTTAGCTCTGAGAACTTTGATGGACTGAAGCCGCCTTCTGTCAACTCGTCAAAGTCATTCTCCATTCAGCTTTGATCTGTTGCTGGTGATGAGCTGCGTTCCTCAATTGAAAATTCAGAAATCACCCATCTTCTGTGTCGCTCGCGCTGGGAGCTGTAGACTGGAGTTGTTCCTATTTGGCCATCTTTAAACTGAATTCCTAAGTTTTAATTTCTTTTGTGTAACTATCTAGTAATGGGATTAGTGGGTCATATGGTAAGTATGTGTTTACATTTGAAACTGCCACACTTTTTCCAGAGTGGTCATATCATTTTATATTTCCAGTGGCTGTGTTCAAGAATTCCAGTTGCTACACATGTCAATATTTGGTACTGCCAATCTTTCTAATATTAGCCATTTGGGTTGCAGTACAAGGGTATAAAATAGTTCTAATCTCCATTTCTCTATTGACTAATGATGTTGCACAACTTTCTCATGCTTATTTGCTGTTCATAGTTTTTTCCTTTGGTGAAATGTGTGTTTCAATGTTTTAATCATTTTTTTCTTTTTTTAAAGACAGAGTTTTGCTCTTACCACCCAGGCTGGTGTGCAGTGGCGTGATCTCACTGCAACATCCGCCTCCAGGGTTCAAGCGATTCTCCTGTTTCAGCCTCCCATAGCTGGGATTACAGGCATGTGCCACTACACCCAGCTAATTTTTGTATTTTTAGTAGATACAGGGTTGCACCATGTTGGTCAGGCTGGTCTGGAACTCCCGACCTCAAGTGATCCAAACACCTCAGCCTCGCAAAGTGCTGGGATTATAGGCATGAGCCACTGTGCCCAGCCCCAATGTTTTCATCATGTTTAATGGGATTGTTTGACTTATTATAGAATTGTAAGTATTCTTCTATATATTCTGCAACACAGCCATTTGTCAGATACACATTTTTTTTTCTTTCTTTCTTTCTTTCTTTTTTTTTTTTTTTTAACCAGTGTCCTTTTTCTGCTTTAAGATCCAATCCATAATACTACAATGAGTTTAGGCATCACAGCTCCTTAGTTTTTTCTAGCTTATGGGATTTTCTGAGTATCTTCTTGCTTTGCATGACTTTGAGCGTTATAAAGACTATGGGTCAAGTGTTTTGTAGAATGTCTTTCAATTGGGGCATATCTGATGTTTTCTCATGATAATATTGGGCTTATGGGTCTTCTTGGGGAAAAATACGGCAGAGATGAAATGCCCTTCTCATTACAATCAGTTACAGGTACCTGAGACAAACATGCACTATCACTGGTGAGCTTAACCTTAATCATTTGTTTGAGGTTGTATCTACCAGGTTTCTCCACTGAGTCAGCTTTTCCCTTTACACAATGTATTCTTGCAACTAAGCTATTACATCCAACTCACATTCAAGAGAAGGAGAATTGAGCTTTACCTTCTGGAAGGAGGCATTTTAGAAATTTTGTGCACATATGTTAAAATCACAATAAATAATACATATTTGGAGGGTGGACACCTTGGGGCATACAAGTATCCTTAAAGTTTTGTCCACCAATTTTAACATTCATCGTGAATCTTGTCTGCAGCAATTTACTGGTGGGTTCTAGTGGTGATTTTGTATTTTTCCCATGTCTATGTTTAATATTTGGAATTATTCTATAAGGAATATTTGTCATTTCTCGTCTGTTTATTTAATTTTAGGGACTGAATTTTTTTTTTTTCCGATAAGGGCCAGATAGTAAATATTTGGGGCTCTGAGAGGTGTGTTTTGGAGGCAATATCAGAAGTACCTACTAGTCTATTAACTTGCTCTAAGACCTTGTCCCAAACTTTTGTGATTTGGCATCTATTATCTAGTGTTAATTGAATATGTGTAAAAGAACACTTCATAAAATATATGTTTTAAAAATTGAGAGACATTTGAGCATTATCTTCTGGATACATTTTAATGAATGAAAGGTAAAATATATTCTTGGATAAACTTGTTGGTGTTTGAATATTTGACAGTTGGAAGATATTGTTTCTTATTGAAAACAAAATCTCCTAAAACTTGAGCTAACTTTGGAAGTTGGCGCCTACATTTTATATATGATTAAATTGATGCTTGGAGAACTTTAGTAAATTGTGTAAAGTCATATGCAGAGCTAGGACAAGACTCTAGACTCTAATACTAGTGAATGACTTCTTCCATTGCCCTTTGCTTCCACATATAAGAAGAAATGAATAATTCCGATAAAAAGTAGGGTTAAACTATTCTTTAAAAAGTTTTGCAACTAAAATGATTTAAAACTGATCATTAGATATAATATTGGAAATAGGGAATCATTGTCTATTTGGTCTTTATGACTGCTCACTGCTATGAAAAGTGGCACACAATAAAGTAAGTTCCCAGAAATAAAACCACTATTCAGGCCACCATTTATTTCAGCAATTGTCAGGAAAGATGAATTAGTCCATATAAATTCTCTGGAGGTGGCATGATGTGTAAGACTAATAAACACTGTACCTGATGATTCCCTTGGAGAGTGAGAGAATAACCTCGAAGAAGAATCAGAATTAACAAGAAATGAGACCAATCTTTCACAGCGCTGTGAAGGTTAGAAAGATAAAGTTATAGTACTCCAAAAGCCATGAAATTACTTCTAAAGGCAATAATCAATTTAGTGAGAAACATTAGAAAACTACAAGTCAAAAAACAACATCAACAGAATGGTAAGCCCTGGGGATCACAACCATCAAAAAAGTGGCTGGTAAATACTGTTTTTCTCCCTTTGCTCCTCAGTTAAGATGGATTTATGCTGAATCCTGAGCCTGAAACAACTGTTTCCAGAGGAGAAACATTTTTACTTACAAAAAATTACCTTTCCTTAACTTGCTTTTTTATAGAAAAAGAAAAAAAGGAATGAAGGAAGGGAAGGAGGGAAGAAAGGAGGGAGAGAATAAAATAAGAAAAAAGAGAAAGTTTTACTATTGTCTAATTTCTTCCTTGATTTATTTTTTACTAGACTCATTGATGGAAAACCCTTCAAGGAAATAGATGAGTTGAGCATTCTTGTGTTTCTCATAACAATATAACTGTGTAAGTCATCACAAGTAATGATTTTCTTGATCACTTCAAATATTTTCTGAATATTATGCATTGCTCTATGCTCTGACAATCTGCACTGATTCTCTTCTTACATTCAGCTATCAACTGGAAATGTTCCATCCATGATTATTTATTGAGCTGGCATTTTGTTATTACCTGTGGATACTGAGATGGAATATAGTCTCAGTACTCAAGTAAAACATTGATGTCTGATTGAGTGATTCTTTACTTCATTTGATAGTATCATTTTCTGGGTGAGACACAACCCTGGACATTGGCTAGAGAAGTGTGGCCAATTAAAATTATTATTTTTCATATTTTTAAAGTTTTATAAAATAAGCACATATTTTCTTTGATAATCACAATAACATTCAACATTAAAAATAAAGACAAAACAGAAATTTAGATGATAAAAATGAGAATGTGACATATTTTTGTTTCCTTAATTTTACTTACACCGTTGGTTTTTTCAAACATTAAATATACTTCTTTGAAAGATTGATTCTCATTCCCAAGTTCCGTTACCCAGAAACAACAGCTTTTAATTCACTTAACTGCTTTTCCTAGTACTTTATTCCATATTTCTAAAACACACACACACACCCACACACATATATACACGAATATTTTAAAATTTTTATTTGCAGATATTATCTATTGAATGTCATAGAAGACAAGGATAAGATTTTATTTCTTCTCTTTGGCTCCCCCACCTTGGAACAAACACATTTTCCCTCTTACTATATTCCCATACACATAAAACTGTTGGTTGAATCATTATTTAGTGTTTGCAGTGTTTATAAATACACAATATTATTCAAAACAAAAGGGTAGGGATTTTCTAGCCATGTAAAACATACTTATGGTTTTCCTTCTGGGGAAGAAAGTGTGATGATTTTCTCCCATTGGCAATTCTGTTTTTCCCCTGTGGTAACCTTGAAACAATTTTTCCCAGTCCCTAAAGGAAATATACTCCAGAGAGAAAGAGTCAGCAAAAACAAACAAACGAACAAACAAAAATGACCAAAGACCCTGTAGGGGAGGAATCTTTAAAGGGGCATGGGTCATTTGTTGTATACCACACGACATTTTTCATTCTCTAAAAGTCTTCCAGAGAAATCTGTTCCCATGTCTCTCTTCTCAGTTGCCTGATAGCAAATCTCTCTCCATTTCCCCTTCCCTCTAATAATTTATGTAGTTCCCTGCACATAAATCTTCTTGTAATTTTCCTACAGTTGGTTTTACCTCTATCTTTTCTGATGTTTTCTCTTTTAGTCCTTCTCAGACTTCTCTATTACTGCATCCTCAGAAGCAAATTTTGCTATTCATGTCATGCCTGTGAAAAAATTTTGTATCAGTCAAGATAGGCTAGATTATTTTCTGATAATTAATAGCCCCTAATATCAAGTGCTTAATATAAAGAAAACAATTCTTTCTCATAATACAGGTCCAATGCAAAATGGTAGGAGGGGGTGTGTAAAAGCCTGATTCTTGCTTCCATGATTGTGGCAACAGCAGGACCACAAACACATGTCCTTTCCACTCACATCTTATTGGAAGCAAGTCACATGTAGACGTCTAACTTTAATAGGGGGCAGAAAGGTATCATACTAATTTGTATCAGGAATAATATTTTTGAATACCTCTAATGATAACCTTAACCATGATAGTGAGTACAGGGACTCTGCATACTGAAAACAAAGGAGGCTATTACAAAGAGCATATATTTTTAAATTATCTGTGAAAAATATGTTTTTCTTCTATTACATAACTTTTAATTGCTTTTAAAAGCTACGAGGGCCCCAGTAAATGTATCTTACTTCTGACTAACTCACCCTCTGAGTCCCATGTCAATGGAACAAAATATATAATTTCCTTAGTCTTGAAACATCTTCAGAAAACATCCTCTTTTGAGTTTACTTTTAAATTTATTATTAAATTAACTTAAAAATATCATAACATCAGTGGCTGGCAACATGACCAAACAGGAACAGCTGTGGTCCACAGCTCCCAGCGAGATTGAAGCAGAAGGTGGGTGATTTCTGCTTTTCTAACTAAGGTACCTGGCTTATCTCACTGGGACTGGTTAGACAGTGAGTACAGGCCACAGAGGGTTAGCCAAAGCAGGGTGGGGCACTGCCTCACCTGGGAAGTGCAGGAGGTCAGAGAACCTCCTCCCCTAGCCAAGGGAAGCTATGAGGGACTGTTCTGTGAGGAACAGTGCACTCCAACCCAGATACTAAACTTTTCCCATGTTCTTCACAACCTGAAGGCCAGGAGATTCCCTCCGGTGGTTATGCCACCAGAGCTCTGGGTTTCAAGCACAAAACTGAGTGGCCATTTGTAGCTGCAAGAGTTTTTTTCATACCACAGTGGTGCCTGGAACACCAGTGAGACGGAACCCTTCACTTCCCTGGAAAGAGGGCTGAAGCAAGAGAGCCAAGTGGTCTAGCTCAATGGATCCCACCCCAATGGAGGCCAGCAAGCTAAGATCCATTGGCTTGAAATTCTCACTACCAGCACAGCAGTCTGAAGTCAACCTGGGACACTTAAGCTTGGCAGGGGGAAGGACATCCAACATTACTGAGGCTTGAGTAGGTGGTTTTCCCCTCACAGTGTAAACAAAGCCTCCAGGAACTTTGAACTGGGTGGAGCTCACAGCAATGCCACAAAATCACTGCAGACTGCCTCTCTAGATTCCTCCTCTCTGAGCAGGGCATCTCTGAAAGAAAGGCAGCAGCCCCAGTCAGGAGCTTATAGATAAAACTCCCATTTCCCTGAGACAGAGCACCTGGGGGAAGGGGTGGCTGTGGGTGCAGCTTCAGTAGACTTAAACTGCCTGCCAGCTCAGAAAGAATAGTAGAGCTCCCAGCACAGTGTTCAAGCTCTGCTAAGGGACAGACTGCTTCCTCAAGTGAGTCCCTGAACCCCGTGCCTCCTGACTGGGAGACAACTCCCAGCAGGAGTTGACAGACACCTCATACAGGAGAGCTCTGGCTAGAACCTGGTGGGTGCCCCTCTAGGATGAAGCTTCCAGAAGAAAGGACAGGCAGCAATCTTTGCTGTTCTTCAGCCTCCACTGGTACTACCCAGGCAAACAGGGTCTGGACTGGACCTGAGCAAACTCCAGCAGACCTGCAGCAGAGGAACATGACTGTTAGAAGGAAAACTAACAAACAGGAATAGCAACAACATCAACAAAAAGAACGTCCACACAGAAACCTCATCTGAATGTCACCAACATCAAAGACCAAAGGTAGATAAATCCACAAAGATGAGGAAAAACCAGCACAAAAAGGCTGAAAATTCCAAAAACCAGAATGCCTTTTCTCCTCTGAAGGATCACAGCTCCTCACCAGCAAGGGCAAAAAACTGGATGGAGAACGAATTTGATGACTTGACAGAAGTAGATTTCAGAAGGTGGGTAATAACAAACTCCTCCAAGCTAAAAGAGCATGTTCTAACCCAATGCACAGAAGCTAAGAACCTTGAAGAAAGGTTAGAGGAATTGCTAACTAGAATAACTAGTTTAGAGAATAACATAAATGAATTGACGGAGCTGAAAAACACAGCATGAGAACTTCATGAAGCATACACAAGTATCAATAGCTGAACCGATCAAGTGGAAGAGAAGATATCAGAGATTGAAGATCAGCATAATGAAATAAAGCAAGAAAACAAGATTAGAGAAAAAAGAATAAAAAGGAACAAAAAAAGCCTCCAGGAAATATCAGACTATGTGTAAAGACCAAACCTACGTTTGATTGTTGTACCTGAAAGTGATGGAGAGAATGGAACCAAGTTGGAAAACACTCCTCAGGATACTATCCAGGAGAACTTCCCCAACCTAGCAAGATAGGCCAGCACTCAAATTCAGGAAATACGGAGAACACCACAAAGATACTCCTCGAGAAGAGAAACCCCAAGACACATAATCATCAGATTCACCAAGGTTGAAATGAAGGAAAAAATGTTATGGGCAGCTAGGGAGGAAGATCAGGTTACCCACAAAGGGAAGCCCATCAGACTAACAGCAGATCTGTCTGCAGAAACTCTACAAGTCAGAAGAGAGTGGGTGCCAATATTCAACATTCTTAAAGAAAAGAATTTTTAACCCAGAATTTCGTATCCAGACATACTATGCTTCATAAGCAAAGGAGAAATAAAATCCTTTACAGACAAGCAAATGCTGAGAGATTTTTGTCACCACCAGATCTGCCTTACAAGAGCTCCTGAAGGAAGTACTAAATATGGAAAGAAAAAACCAGTATCATCCTCTACAAAAATGTAACAAATTGCAAAAACCATTGACACTACAAAGAAACTGCATCAACTAATGGGCAAAATAATCAGCTACCATGATGATGACAGGAACAAATTCACATAACAATATTAACAGTAAATGTAAATGGGCTAAATGCCCCAGTTAAGAGACACAGACTGGCATATTGGATAAAGAGTCAAGACCCATCTGTGTGCTGTATTCAGGAGACCTATCTCACATGGAAAGACACACTCAGGCTCAAAATAAAGGGATGGAGGAATATTTGCTAAGCAAATGGAAAGCACGAAACAGCATAGGTTGCAATCCTAGTCTCTGATAAAACAGACTTTAAACCAACAAAGATAAAAAAAGACAAAAAGAGGCATTACATAATGGTAAAGGGATCAATGCAACAAGAAGAGCTAACTATCCTAAATATATATGCACCCAGTACAGGAGCACCCAGATTTATAAAGCAGTTCTTTGAGACCTACAAAGAGACTTAGGCTTCCAAACAATAATAGTGGGAGACATTACCACACTGTCAATATTAGACAGATCAATGAGATAGAAAATTAAGAAAGATATTCAGGACTTGAACTCAGCTCTGGACCAGGCAGACCTAATAGATATCTAAAGAACTCTCTGCCCCAAATCAACATAATATATATTCTCAGCACCACATTGCACTTATTCTAAAATTGACCATGTAATTGGAAGTAAAACACCCCTCAGCAAATGCAAAAGAATGGAAATCATAACAAACAGTCTCTCAGACAACAGTGCAATCAAATTAGAACTCAAGATGAAGGGAATCACTCAAAACTGCACAACTACATGGAAACTGAACAACCTGCTCCTGAATGACTACTGGGTAAATAACAAAATTAAGGCAGAAATAAATAAGTTCTTTGAAACCAATGGGAACAAAGACACAACATACCAGAATCTCAGGGACACAGCTAAAGCAGTGTTTTGAGGGAAATTTACAGCACTAAATGCTCACAGGAGAAAGTGGGAGAGATCTAAAATCAACACCCTAATATCACAATTAAAAGAACTAGAGAAGCAAGAGGAAACAAATTCCAAAGCTAGGTGAAGACAAACAATAACTAAGATCAGAGCAAAACTGAAGGAGATAGAGACACGAAAAACTCTTCAAAAAATCAATGAATCTTTTCTTGAAAAGATTAACAAAATAGATAAACTGCTAGGCAGACTAATAAAGAAGAAAAGAGAGAAGAATCAAATAGACACAATAAAAAATGATTATGGGGATATCACCACTGATCCCACAGAAATACAAACTACCATCAGAGAATACTATAAATTCCTCTATGCAAATAAACTAGAAAATCTAGAAGAAATGGATAAATTCCTGGACACATACACCCTCCCAAGACTAAACCAGGAAGAAGTCAAATCCCTGAATAGACCAATAACAAGTTCTGAAATGGAGGCAGTAATTAATATCCTACCAACCAAAAAGAGCCCAGGACCAGACGGATTCACAGCCAAATTCTACGAGAGGTACAAGAAGGAGCTGGTACCATTCCTTCTGAAACTATTCCAAACAATAGAAAAAGAAAGAATCCTCCCAGACTCATTTTATGAGGGCAGCATCATCCTGATACCAAAACCTGGCAGAGACACAACAAAAAAACAAAATTTCAGGCCAATATCCCTGATGAACATCAATGCAAAAAGCCTTACTAGTATACTGGCAAACCTAATCCAGCAGCACATCGAAAAGCTTACCCCCACGATCAAGTCAGCTTCATCCCTGGGATGCAAGGCTAATTCAACATACACAAATCAATAAAATAATCCATCACATAAAAAGAACCAATGACAAAAACCACATGATTATCTCAATAGATGCAGAAAAGGCCTTTGATAAAATACCGCTTCATGCTAAAAACTCTCAATAAACTAGGTATTAATGGAACGTATCTCAAAATAATAAGAGCTATTTATGACAAACCCACAGCTAATATCATAATAAATGGGCAAAAGCTGGAAGCATTCTCTTTGAAAACCAGCACAAGACAAGGATGCCCTCTCTCACCACTCTTATTCAACATTGTATTGGATGTTCTGGCCAGGGCAATCAGGCAAGAGAAAGAAAGAAAGGGTATTCAAATAGGAAGAGAAGTAAAATTATCTCTGTTTGCAGATGACATGATTGTATATTTTGAAAACCCCATCGTCTCAGCCTAAAAACTCCTTAAGCTGATAAGCAACTTCAGCAAAGTCTCAGGATACAAAATCAATGTGCAAAAGTCACAAGCATTCCTATACACCAGTAACAGACAAAGAGCCAAATCATGAGTGAACTCCCATTCATAATTACTACAAAGAGAATAAAATACCTAGAAATACAACTTACAAGGGATGTCTACGACCTCTTCAAGGAGAACTACAAACCACTGCTCAAGGGAATAAGACAGGACACAAACACATGGAAAAAAATTCCATGCTCATGGATAGGAAGAAACAATATTGTGAAAATGGCCATAGAGCCCCAAGTAATTTACGGATTAAATGCTATCTCCATCAAGCTACCATTGACTTTCTTCACAGAATTAGAAAAAACTACTATAAATTTTATATGGAACCAAAAAAAGAGCCTGTATAGCCAAGACAATCCAAAGCAAAAAGAACAAAGCTGGAGGCATCATGCTACCTGACTTCAAACTACACTGCAAGGCTATGGTAACCAAAACAGCATGATATTGGTACCAAAACAGAAATATAGACCAATGAAACAGAACAGAGGCCTCAGAAATAACTCCACACATCCACAACCATCTGATCTTTGACAAACCTAACAAAAACAAGCAATGGGGAAAGGATTCCCTATTTGATATATAGTGTTGGGAAAACTGGCTAGCCATATGCAGAAAACTGAAACTGGAACCCTTCCTTACACCTTATACAAAAATTAACTCAAGATGGATTAAGACTTACATGTAAGACCTAAAACCATACAAACTCTAGAAGAAATCCTAGGCAATACCATTCAGGACATAGGCATGGGCAAAGACTTCACGACTAAAACACCAAAAGTAATGGCAACAAAAGCCAAAATTGACAAATGGGATCTAATTTAGGTAAAAAGCTTCTGCCCAGCAAAAGAAACTATCATCACAGTGAACAGGTAATCTACAGAATGGGAGAGAAGTTTTGCAATCTCTCCATCTGACCAAGGGCTAATATACATAATCTACAAAGAACTTAAACAAATTTACAAGAAAAAAAAAATCCCATCAAAAAGTGGGTGAAGGATATGAACAGACACTTCTAAAAAGAAGACATTTATGCAGCCAACAGAGATATGAAAAAATGCTCATCATCACTGGTAATTAGAAAAATGCAAATCAAAACCACAATGTGATACCATCTCATGCCAGTTAAAAAGGCAATCACTAAAAAGTCAGTAAAAAACAGGTGCTAGAGTGGATGTGGAGTAATACGAATGCTTTTACACTGTTGGTGGGAGTGTAAATTAGTTCAACCGTTGTGGAAGACAGTGTGGTGATTCCTTAAAAATCTAGAACCAGAGAAACACCATTGGATCTAGCAATCCCATTACTGGGTATATACCCAAAGGATTTTAAATCATTCTACTGTAAAGACACATACACACGTATGTTTATTGAAGCACTGTTCACAATCACAAAGACTTGGAACCAACCCAAATGTCCATCAATGATAGACTGGATAAAGAAAATGTGGCATATATACACCATGGAATACTATGCAGTCATTAATGAGTTCATGTCCTTTGCAGGGACATGGATGAAGCTGGAAAACATCATTCATAGCAAACTAACAAGGAACAAAAAAACCAAACACCACCTGTTTTCACTCATAAGTGGAAGTTGAACATTGAGAACACATGGACACAGGCAAGGGAACATCACACAATGGGGTCCGTTGCAGGGTGGGGGCCTAGGGGAGGTATAGCATTAGGAGAAATACCTAATGTAGTTGACAGGTTGATGGGTGAAGCAAACCACCATGGCATGTGTATTATCTATGTAACAAACCTGCACATTCTGCACATGTATCCCAGAAGTTAAAGTATAATTAAAAAAATAAAATAAATTTCTCATCAAATAAAAAAAAAGACTACAATATTCAAATATTGTGCAGTGTATAGTGCTTGGTTGATGGATGCACCAAAATCTCACACATCTCTAGAAAAGAACTTACTCATTTAACCAAATACTACCTGTACCCCAATAACTTGTGGAAAATAAACTGAATTTACAGGTTCAAAAAAGCTGAAAAACAAAATAAAAATTTCAGTACGGAGGCAAAAAAAAAGACATGTAAACAGGCAATAAATATATATGAAAGAAGTTTGACATCACTAATCATCACGAAAATGTAAGTTAAAACCACAATGATATACCAACTTACTCCTGCAAGAATGGTCATAAATGAAACCTCCAAAAAGAATATAAGTTGGTGTGGATTTGGTGAAAGTGGAATGCTTTGCCACTGCTGGTGGGAATGTAAACTAGTACAACTACTATGGAAAAGAGCATGGAGATTCTTTCAAGAACTGAAAGTAAAACTCCCATTTGATCCAGCAATTCCACTACTGGTTATCTCCCCACAGGAAAAGAAGTCTTTATATGAAAAAGGCACATGAACACACATGTTTACAGTGGCACAATTAACAATTACAAAATTATGGAACCTACCTAAATGCCCATGGACAAATGAGTGCAGAAAGGAACTGTGGTAAAGATGTACCATGGAATACTACTCAGCCATAAAGCAGAATGAAATAATGGCCATTGCAGCAACTTGGATGCAACTGGAGGTCATTATTCTAAGTGAAGCAACTCAGGAATAGAAAAACAAATACTGTATGTTCTCACTCATAAGTGGGAGCTAAACCATGAGGATGCATATGCATATATGCATTAAAATGCTACAATGAACTTTGGGGACTTGAGAGAAGAGTGGGAGGGGTGAGGAATAAAAGGCTACATATTGGGTACAGTGTACACTGCTTGGGTGATGGGTGCTGCAAAGTCTCAAAAATCACCACCGAAGAATGTATCCATTTAACCAAAAGCCACCTGTACCCCAAAAATTATTGAGACAAAATATATATAAATGTTAGAATATAAATCATTCTACCACAAAGACACATGCACACGAATGTTCATTGCAGCACTGTTCACAACAGCAAAGACATGGAATCAACCTAAATGCCCATCAGTGACAGATTAAGTACATAAAATGTGGTACCTATACACCACAGAATACTATGCAGCTATAAAAAGAGCAAGGTCATGTCTTTTGTGGGAACATAGACAGAGCTAGAGGCCATTATTCTTAGCAAACTAATGCAGGACCAGAAGAAAAATACTGCATGTTCTCACTTATAAGTGGGAGCTAAATGATGAGAACTCATAAACACAAAGAAGTGAACAATAGACACTGGGCCTACATGAGAGTGGACAGTGGGAGGAGGAAGAAGAACAGAAAAAATAACTATTGGATACTTTGCTTAGTACCTGGGTGATGAAATAATCTGTACAATAAACATCCATGACAACGGGTTTACCTATGTAACAAATCTGCACATGTACACTTGAACTGAAAACAACAGTTAAAAAATGATAAAAGTAAATAAATTGGGGAAATTAAAAAATATATATAACATCGATTTAAATTTTCTAAATGTGACACTCCAACTTTTGTGAAATGAAAAAAAAAATCTAAGGCAAAACCACTTATCATATGCATATTTGGTTTATTGCTAAACTACATTTCTTTTACTCATTAAAAATGAAAAATAACATTTGATGTTGAGAACATTGGGAACAATACAAATTTGCCTCAGAGAGTAAAATTCTAGTCAGAAGTTGAATACCAACCAATCTCATATATTAACTTTAGAACCTTGGAAAAGAATGTTAGGATAATGATAATTTAGGTCTTTACTCACAGCACAATATATTTATCATTGCAAGTAACTGTCATTTCAGGTCCAGCAAGCAAAGAGAGACTAGCCATTCATTTCATGCAAGACTCTGACGAGTTGCCAATGGAAACAAATTGTCTCTCATTGCTCAACTAGCTTGGGTTCAAACTGGTGACTTGGAGGTGAAAGGTTGTGGATTCTGTTATCAATCATTTGGGCTGTCCATTCCTCCAGCAGCAAAGAACTGACTCAGACAAGAGAAGAAATAATTATTTGATTCAACTTATTAGCGGATTACTCTAGTCTATTAGCAAAATTGTATAAAATATCAATGACATAGAAAGCAGCTTCCTTTTATTGTAATATAAGGAACTATGTGAAGAAAATGTGCCAAATACAACATTCTGCAAATTGCTATGAATCGTTAGTGAGTAAATTCATTCGTAGTTCCTAGGTATTTCTTCTTTTCTGTGACTGTCAAACAATGGCAGTATGATGGATTGAGTCACCCCAGGCAGATCTCCGGTGAACACAGTCTCTGGCCTCTGTTGAATAACGTTACAGATCTGACTTTAACGTCCAATAATGTTACAGATCTGACTTTAAGGCTCACTGTTAACATACTTGGGAATAAGTTATTTTACTTTTTGGACACATTGTTTTTCATTTCTTTGCATTATATACACAATAGTTAAAAATGATTGCTAAGGTAAAACTGGCAGAGCAATTAAGAGTTGCAGCTTGGGATAATTATTATTTTTGGGGGATAATTCATTTAAATCATTTCTCAAAACAGAATATAAAAAGATGAAGACAGAATATAGTCTCATGATTGGTTAGCATTACATATTTAATAAACATTCGAAATGTACTCTTCCCTGAGATAACTTGAACTTCTAAAACATTGTGATAGAATGTCTTTTCTAGAAGAATTCCAAATGATTTCAACTGCATGCAATTTTATGCCAAATTGATCAACTCCTCTCGTTTTGTTTTAGAATATAGACATAGCAAAATCAATAAGTTACCTAGCATCATATAGCTTATGTTCTAGTGAGATGACAATGTAAGTGGTAAAGCAAATGATATGAATGACAGTTTTAATAAGCATTATTTTTAAAAAACTAAGCCAACATAAATGAAATGGGAGTCATATAATTTTCTACTTTAATAGATCATTCATAAAAGACTTCCATGAGGAGATAAAGTGATTTGGATAAAAAATAAAACAAATCATGGGAATATTTAAGGAAAAGTAATTTCAGACAGAAAGGACAGCAAAGGGACAGCAAATTACATGAATATAATAAAGAATTTGCTTTGTATGTTCAAGAAACAGCAAGATGATCATTGTGACTGGAGAAAAATGAACAAGAAGGGGAGAGGTAGGATATGAAGTAAGAGTCGGTCAGATTATTTGGACTACCAAGCTCCAAGTGTTCTAAAATATTTTACCTAATCAGCTGGGTGAATGGTGGGGCCACTTAACTCAGGGAACATCAGATGAGATACATATTTGAGTGCAGGGGGAATCAATGCTCTATTTTGGACATGATACATTTGTGAGAAGATGCCTATTAAATTCTGGTATTTGTTTTCTATGCTGCATAACAAATTACCACAAACTTGGTGTCTTAAAACCACACAAAATTAATATCTCCCAGTTTCTGTGGGGCTGGAATCTGGGCAGGACTTAGTTGAATTATTTGCAAGCCTACAAACAAGGTATCAGCCAGCTGGGTTCTTATCTGGAGGCTTAATGGGGAAGGGATCTGCTTCCAAGTGCACTCAAGCCATTCATCAGTAGTCTTCCTTTCTTTGCAGCCTTATGATTTCTGGAAGCCTGCTTCTTTAAGGCCAGAAAGGACAGTGAGACTCCACGAAATATCAGCTAGCAAGATGGAGTTTTACATAATGTAACATAATTACAGGAGTGACTTTCCATTATCTTCCCACATATTCAAGTCACAAGTCCTGACCACACTTGAGAATTGGGTAGTTGGGGATGGTGGGTGGCAGATTCCACAAGGCCATGAAAACCAGGATGTGAGGATCATAGGGAAAACTTGAAAGTCTGTAGACCTGCAAATGGATAAACTGAGTAGGCAGCTGAATATACATTCAAGAAGAAATATAAGGGCTTAAGATAAAAATTTTAGAGCTATCAAGGTATTGATATTTTTAAAGCCTTGATTATGGATGAAAATATAATCAATAAAGGCATAGAAATCATGAATATTTTGTCCCAATTGACATAAAGAGAGGATATCCAGCTTATCAGCTCAATTTAAAAAGGAAAAAGAATACAGAGAATAATTCTAAGATGAGTTTTGCTACTTAATGGGTCAGGCTTGTCTGCCTTACTACAGCTACCACTCTTTACTAACTGTTGGCTGTTATCACCCTTAGGATGTACCACACAAATACTGCGCCAGGAGCATTAAAGAGGTCATCTCACTTTATCTCTATCATAAACTAATTGGGCAGATTATATTACTGTGTTTCTTTGATGAGAAAAACTGATGTTCAGGATCACATAGCTACTAAATGAAAAAAACAGTGAAAGTGGTTTGACTCTATATAATAATCTGTGCACTTAGCCACATCCTTTATATTGCCTCCATTTGTGGCCCAGTTGCCTGGGACCTTGATCCCAAATTTCCACTTCTGATCATTGATGGGTGTTCTTTATGCCTCCATGGTTATGCCATTCTTCTTCATTTGTTTCCTCTTGTCCTTGATCCAATCATATTAACTTACTTTTCTCTTCCCCAGGGAACTGTCAACATACAGCTTTGCAGGCCACCCTTGCTTTAACAATGTGTAATAAAGATCATCTTTTTCAAACTTTCTATTTTACTAAAGACTGAAATATCTGAGGAATTTAAAAATGAATAAAGTTAGTACACAGAAAAGAATCAGTGAAATATCTATTACTTTGAACCTAAAATAAAGACAAATTCCAAAAGGAAAGAAGGAAGGTAGTTTCGAGTAGGAGACAAAGAAGTAAATGTATTCTTCATTCTCACAATTATTATAGAAGTAGATTCTATGCATTGCGTGTAAGAATAAGCTAGCAATTATGGCTTCAAGAATAAATTTACTTCCTCAAATAGTAAAAAAGATTGAAACAAATATGTTTCTCAATCATAATGGACTACTCTACAGTAGAAATTTTAGTTGATTTCATTTTGTTATTTTGTACTTAGTGCCAGCTCAATAGTTATAATTAATACATAGTGTACAATGCATTCATTTACTGTGGTTCAAATTATATGTAGGATGCAGCTTAGTCTATGTCTTTCACTGTATGTGTTGGTATCCTTGAATCAATATTATCATTAAGATATGTTTATATTAAATATTCAAATCAAGCTGTATAAGACCAAAAATGATCTCTTTTCTCCTTGAAAAACAGTCTAAGATAAATTGGTTAAAAAAAGAAAAAAAAAAAAAAGCACTGAAATTTACATGAGCTTTTTCTGTGGAAAATCATAATCCAATTTTTCTGCATAAAAGAAAATACACACTTTATAGATTCAAAATCAACTCAAGATGAAAAAAAGGCTTAAATGTAAGATCTGAAAGCATAAAGATTCTAGAAGATAACACTGGAAAATCCTTCTAGACATTGGCTCAGGCAAAGACTTCATGACCAGAAACCCAAAAGGAAAGGCAACAAAAACAAAGAAAAATAGATGGGACTTAAACTAAAAAGCTTCTGCACAGCAAAATATATAATCAGCAGAGTTAACAGTCAATCCACAGAGTGGGAGAAAATCTTCACAATCTATACATCTGACAAAGGACTAATATCCAACATCTAGAAAGAACTCAAACAAATCAGCAAGAAAACAAAACAAAACAACAACAACAAAAAACAATTCCATCAAAAAGTGGGCTGAAGACTTGAATAAGCAATTCTCAAAAGAAGATACACCAAATGACCAACAAGCATACGGAAAAATTCTCAACATCACTAATGATCAGGGAAATGCAAATCAAAACCACAATGCAATACTATCACTTCACTTCTGGAAGAACGGTTATAATAAAAAGGTAACAGATGTTGGTGTGGATGTGGTGAGAAGGGAACACTTTCACACTTTGGTGGGAATTTAAACAAGTACAACCACTGTGGAAAACAGTATGGAGGTTCCTTAAAGAACTAAAAGTGGATCTACGATTTGATACAGCAATCCTGCTACTAGGTATATATCAAGAGGAAAGAAAATCATTATATGAAAAAGATACTTGAACATACATATTTATTGCAGTATAATTTGTAATTGCAAAAATATGGAACCAGCCCAAATGGCCATGAATCAATGAGCAGATAAATAAAATGTAATATATATACCATGGACTACTACTTAGCCATAAAAAGGAACAAAATAATGGCATTTGCAGCAAGCTGGATGGAATTGGAGATTATTGTTCTAAGGGAAGTAACTCAGGAATGGAAAACCAAACATCATTATGTTCTCACTGTGGGAGCTAAGCTAAGAGGACACAAAAGCATAAGAATGATACATTTGACTTCAGGGACTCAGAGGAAAGGGTGGGAGGGGGTTGAGGGATAAAAGACTACAGATTGCATACAGTGTACACTGCTCTGGTGATGGGTGCACTAAAATCTCAGAAATCACCACTAAATAACTTATTCATATAACCAAATGCCACTTTTCCCCCCAAAAGCCTATTGAAATAAAAAAATAAATTAAATTTAAAAAATAACAAATAAGATCACATTCTGTGATATTGGGAGGTAAAACTTCAACATATCTTTTTGGTGATACGCTATTCAACTGATAATATAAGCTTAAATGAAAAGTCACACTTTTATCTATATTTCAAAAAGTATGTTTTAAATTTTAAGTTTGAGTTAAAATACTGAATTCAGATTAACTAATTATAATTGATATCCTCACATTTACTACCTTATGCAAACTAACTACATTATCTTTTAACTTATTTTTAATTAAACTTGCTCCAGATTCCTATACATCATTGAAATATAAATCTTATTTATTCCCTATAGTGATTCAGGGTGACAGATAGACCCAAAGAGGAATTAATAATATTATCATAGCAAAAATCTAGAGAATCTATAAGCTGCAAGCAATAAATATCAAAAACTTGAATGGTAACATTAAAATAAGGTACATATTTATGAGTAATATATCAATTTATATTTAAATACATATTAAATGAATTGCATGTGGTTAGGATAATTTATATGTGATTTTAGCTGCAGGCATGGGAGTTTTAAAAGGTAATTTTAAATCTCTAAGTGTTTTATGTTCTTTACATATCTGTACAGTTCTGTTGAGAGAAAGATTATTAGGATAATTATAAAAACCATTAGAAATTTCATGAGTTACTATTATGTATATATTTCATATGTGAAACAAATGAGTACATTTTGCCTTGATTGGAGGTGTCCAGATAGAAAGATACTCAACCACTCTAAATATTTGTTAAGAAATCTGCTGCTCCTGCTATAGCTACAGCTACTACTACTACTACCGGCTAACACTTATATAGTACTTATTATTTCTCCTTCGATTGTCCTAACACTATTAAGTAGGTACTATTACTATTTATATAATACTAATGAGGAAACAGAGACACAGAGATGTTAAGTGACTGGCCCAAGGTCACACAACAAATCGGTTGATATGGAATTAGAAACCAGATGATCTGATTTCAGAGGCCATTTAATGATTACTATTACAAATGATTTATATGACATTATAATTAATTTATTATGCTTTTTAATTGCTATTTCTCCTGATGGTAATACTTTTAAATCTAATATGGTATGTCTTGACAAGAGAAATAGAAATGGAAGCCTCATTTAAAAAGTATCTAACTTTTCTTTATGAACATTTGCTTAGATTTTGGTCACGAAATGGAGATTACAGCATATCTTTTGTAGCTCTGTGTTAGCTCTTGGGATAAGGCAGTGACCAAACAGATGAAGATCCCTGACTGTATAGTATTTATATTCTAGCAGGAGGAAACAGCCAGTAAATATTAGGCATGACAAATAGTGTTAGAAAGTGATCAGGCTCTTGCAAGAATAAGCAAAAGCAGAGTAAGAGGGAACAGAGGCATGAGTGGAGGGGAGGTATAATGAAAATAGGAGGTAAAGATGGGCCTTATTTTTAAAAAGTGAGACTTGAATGAAGACTTGGAGTGCAGGAATTACCAAGTGGATATCTGGGAATAGAGTTTCAGGGCTTGGGAAGAGGCAGTGCAAATACTCTAATATGATCATGTTCCTGGCATGTTTTAGAAACAGCAGGAAGGTTTGTGGGATTTTTGAAAGTTGATCATATGAACTGGGTCATTCTTGTCGTAACCAGCTAAGACAGTCAAGAGGCCAGAGGAAAAACAGCACTCGAGGCACATAACATTGCTGCTCCAAGAATAAGGCTGCTCGGTAAGCCTGACTGCTGAAATGGCCTGCTGGAACCTGAAACCCCTGTTGTCTGACAGTTACTGAAACAACCTGCTGGGACTTTAAGACCAGTTTTACCCACCACAGTCACTCATCAATCAGCTTGCCAGTTCCCCAAAACTTTACTAGTGCAATGAACTTTCTTGAAGAGTGATACATAATATTTCTTCTTTTATTAAAATCTCCAAACTTTTCTCTGTTCTTCAGACATACCAACTGCACCTTGTCTGAGTATGTATTTGCCCAAATTGCAATTCTTCCCAAATAAAAAATTTTAAATTTAGAGGTTCCTCCCTATATTTTATTACACTTGGATAGACTGAGGCAGAGTGAGAGAGGGAGAGTAGTGGGTGAGGTCGGAGTGTTGATGAGCAGAGAATGTGATGGTGGTTGGGGAATAGCATGTTATGTAGAGACTTATGAGCCCTTGTAAAGGACTTTGATTCTTATTAAAATACATCTCTGTAGGAGGGGGGAGGCATCTTAGGATGGATATAAAATGTAAATATGAAATATATAAAATTTCATGACTATGAATCTTGTTTGTTAAAGATTAGACTGACGAAAATAAACAGAGATTTGCTCTAACCAATTTATGACCAAAAAGGAAAGGACAAAATGTAGGCAGCTCATATTATTTCTGCTACAATTCTTGGTTTGTTCTTTTTTAACTCTGTAGAGATTATTATACTGCACATTGTGGTACATATTGAAATATATAATTCCATTATGTGACTCAATTTTAAAAAGACATAACAATAAACTATACCTATTGATATGGGACAAGTGCATGCATATTGCATTTCAATTTATAATATGGTATAGGATTTTCAGCCGTCTGTATTTGTTGAATACATTTAACATGTTTGAATACATTCCATTTTGCTGTGGGAACATCAGTAGTGTTTAACATCCAACATCACTTGTGCTTTAGTGCAAAAACAAATGTTCCTAGGAAAGCATTGAACATGGGAGGCACATAAATATTGGTTTAAATGTTGAATAAACAACTAATGTTTATTTACCTGAATGTTTCTTCACATCACCTTTTCTTTGTATTTCTACAGGACATAATGGTATTAAAAAACCTGGAATGTTTCATGAAATTGAAAGAAAAGTCAGAATACACTATGTTTTAGTGTAGAAAAGCTGTAATATAAAGCTTTATATATAAAAATAGCATTTATACAGCAAACTGATACAGAGTTTAGTTAACGTTGCATGTTTAATATTGATGTTTCTCCCACTTATTTTTTAAGGTAGCTATTAGCAATTCTAGCATACTCGATCTTAGATCTAATGTGAAATGAGATTAACTTAGAATTTCATGATTTGTACCCCTATATAGGTTCCATTAATTCATGACTGCTTTTCATTTTCCATTTGCACCAGTCTCTTAAACTTTTTACTTGTATCTAAATAGAGATAGACTAAAAGTTTGGAATAAATTCTGTTAGTTTAAAAATTACCCTAACACAGTAACATATGATAACAACCAATTAAAATATTTTGGTTTTAATGTCTTTTAAGTAAAATAATCTGAAGAGTAAAGTTTTAGGGCCACCAAAAATACATTTGACGTTGAAAATTCAAATTCATTGATTTCAATTTTTCAATTTTTAATTTTAATTTAATTTTTTTTTTTTTTTTTTTTTTCAGACAGAGTCTCGCTTTGTCGCCCAGGCTGGAATGCAGTGGCACAATCCCAGTTCGCTGCAACCTCCATCTCCTGGGTTCAAGTGATTCTCCTGCCTCAGCCTCCCGAGCAGCCAGGAAAACAGGCACCCGCCACCACACCTGGCTCATTTTTGTGTTTTTAGTAGAGACTGGGTTTAACCATGTTGGCCTGGCTGGACTCAAACTCCTGACCTCAAGCGATCCACCTGCCTCAGTCTCCCTGAGTGCTGAGATTACAGGAGTGAGCCCCCGTGCCCAGACAGTATTTTGAAGAATATAGCTTTGAATGATTCTAGCAAACTGCAAATCACTTTTGGATCATAGTTACGGGAGATATGCCTACATAAGACTGCAGGACTAATGCTTAATTTCTTTAGAATATTGGGGGATTTCAACTTATAATTTAATGAGGACATACGATATTCCATAAATCATACATAAAGTCATTCTTGAACTCTCTTGAACTTGTTTATCATAGTGACCTGACATAAAGGAATGTGTATAAGTTTCACAATTGACTGCTCCCAAGAAGGCTTGTAAATAACAAGCATAATACTAACACATGTTAGTAATGTAATGCATTCCCATTCAAGACCAGGTGTTCATTTTACTCATTCTGACACAGTAGAATTGGCTATAATTAAGAGGAGAAAAATTATAGTCTCTAAATACTACACAAAATCTCAATTTGTGTATTTGCCTAATTCAATTAGTTCCAATACTTTGTGGCATTTATTATGAGTTTTCTTGTATATTTTATTATGTATTCTACAAAAAGTTAGATTTGATATTTAATTGTTATTTAAAATGTATAGTCCTCTTTTTTCTCATTCATATTTCCAACCTGTTTCAGAATTTTAAAATAATAAGTCAACTCAATTTTACAAACGATGCACTTTAAAGCTGGCCCTTCAAAATACACAAACAAAAATCCTCCACAGATTTGCACTGCAGTAGGGCAAGGACATTGCAGATTGATAATTTCCCTCACCTTCAAATCCCCCGAAGGAGCAGAATGACACTCAGTACTACTTGGCATCAAATCGTACATACGTTCTAACAATGTCCGGAAGACACAGAAGCAATAACAGGTTTACAAACAGTGGTTGGACAATGATCAGCTGTCTCACATCTTTATATTTCCTAGGAAAACATCAGGGCAAGTAACCAGATTCCTTTCTGTACTTGTAATTTTTTCTTTAAAGGAGTTGTAATTTTTGCTTGAAGGAGAAAATATGGTAAGGAGCATGAAGAGATTTTAACTTTAGGGGACTTTAATTCTTCAAACTGGAGACAAAATTGAATTCATATGGCAGATGAAACTAAGGATCTAAATTGTTTGGCTTGCCACAGGGGCTTTTTACTGTTTACATGTCACTTCAGGAGGTTGACAGAGTCATCATTTAATCAAAGTATTCTACAAGATTTTCCTTGACCTTATTTATGTTTACATACAGATGAGCCTGTCTGTTTTTTCTGGGAATTTTGAGGATTCTTTGCACTAATTTCTAATGCATACAGCAAGTGTAGGCAACTCCAAAGTATAACTTCTAACACCACTTAGTTAATGCAC
Organism: Mandrillus leucophaeus; assembly: GCF_000951045.1. Classification (NCBI taxonomy): domain Eukaryota; kingdom Metazoa; phylum Chordata; class Mammalia; order Primates; family Cercopithecidae; genus Mandrillus; species Mandrillus leucophaeus. The sequence goes on from NW_012099277.1 coordinate 284,290, forward strand.
ATTATGTTATGTAACATTTTTAAAATATGTTAGATAACATTTTTAAAATATGTTATGTAACATTTTTAAAATATGTTAGATAACATTTTTAAAATATCTTATGTAACATTTTAAAAATATGTTAGATAACATTTTTAAAATATGTTAAGTAACATTTTTAAATATGTTAGATAACATATTTAAAATATGTTAAATAACACATTTAACATATGTTATTCTGATTTCTTTCTCAATTTAACCCTTAGAAAGTGGTGACAATCTCTAACCCGTGGGAATAAAGCAATGTGGTAGTCTTTTCTGGCATATATCCTAAAATATCACATTGCTCTTGACCTGTGTATTCTGAGTCTTTGCTATGACAACTATGTTTTGTTATGACAATGACTTCATGCTTCAAAGCCCTTACTACCAGGCCTTTGTCTTTTCTCACACAAGATTTCAATGTTATTTTTTAAATAATGAACTTTATATTGTGGAATATTTTTGGATTTGTAAAAATGTTACAAGGAAAGCATAGAGTTCCTGAATGCCTTTCACCAGTTTTCCCTTAATATTAACATCCTTCATAATCATGGGACATTTGTTAAAATAGGAAATTGGTATTAATACTTTACTATTAACAAAACTACAGACTTTATTAGATGCCTCAATTTCTTTTTTTCCTCCACAAAGCCTTCTTTTCTGGTAGAGGATCAAAATTCTATTCCAGAAAATCATAGTAAATTCAGTCAATGTTAGTTTGTCAGTTTTGGGGTTTTATCCATTACCTTCCCCCATTATACTCATAATGGAGTTTACTTGATGATCCTAAGAATGTGCTCACGTTTCTGTGCTTTCATCGATAGCGTGCTAATTTAAACTCTCTGAGCTTAGTGGTTTCTGTGTCCAATTTGTTGAACCAGTGTTCTTGGTGGAATCCATAGCCATCAATGTCTGTTAAGATGTCAGGAGAGATGATACTGTCAAAAAGAGTATTATAAAGAGAGAAATACAGTCAAATTGTTTTTGATAGATTTCTTTTCATGCATGAAATCTCAACTAGCACTGTTATCTCCATTACTGTGGTGCTATGGCATGACTTAAGGTATTTTAAACACTCACAAAGCAACAGGAGCTAGGGCGTCAATTAATATCATATACACTTTAGTCTTTTTTATTTTTTTTTCTTCTTCATAAGTGCCCTAAGACATGGCATATACTCCAATCTTTAGAACTGAATGAATCAGGTTTAGTTTTCCTAACTATGCGCACACATATATACACACATTTCATGCTGTAAATTTCCCTGTCAGCACTGCTTTAGCCATCTCCTACAGATTTTAACATGCTTATTTTCATTTTTAGAGTTCTATTTGGATTTATCTATATTGTTTTTGAGTGTTTCTTTCTGTATGGCTTTTCAATGGTTGTTCCGTGTATTATACTCTATATATTTATTTTACATATCTATATATACACACACACTATATATGTGTGTATATATCTATATACACACAGTGTAATATGTATTGTGTATCATGTATATACAGATGCTTATTTTACTAATTCTGATGTAGAATTACATAGTGTAATATGTATACTGTATCTATATATTAGATATATACACTAGTGTATGTATATATTACATATTACATATATAGTGTATTTACATATATACTACATATATTATACCATATACACTATGTAATATAGATATCCTATATCTATATTACACTACATATATACACACATACATGCATATGTCTATATAGATATGTATGTGTTACATCTATATACTTATACCTATACATCTACATGTATAATATGGTACATATATAATCAGTTTACTGGTGTCATTTTAAACAGTTTGAGTAAAGTTCAGAAAACTTATCTCCCTTTATGTTCCTTTTTTCTGCCCACTTAAAATTGTCTTAAATATTTTCTTTATATACATTGAAAATCACATCAGGCAGTGTTAGATTTTTTTACCTGAAACATTAATGTGATTAAAAAACTCAAGAGGTGAAAGAAAGTCTAACTAGAATAGTCTGCCCATTCAAGGTTTTACATTCTGCAGTTTCAGTTACTAGTAGTCAACCGCAGTTTGAAATTATTAAATGAAAAATTCCAGAAATAAACAATGCATGTTTTAAATTTGTGCCGTTCTGAGTAGTGTGATGAAATCTTGCAGCATTCTGTGCCATCTGCTCAAGACCTGAAACGTCTCTCTGTCCCGTGTATCCACACTATATTTGCTATCCAACCATTAGTCACTCAGTAGCTATCTGGGTTATCAGATTGAAAAAATACAGTACAGTATATATTGGGTCGAGTACTATCCGAGGTTTCAGGCATCCACTAGGAATCTTGAAACATATCCCCTGAGGATAAGGAAAGACTACTCTACTTACCCATAATTTTGTTTACTGTATTCTTTGGCAATAAATTCTCTTAGTTTTACTTAATTTAGTGTTTCTTGAATTCCCCTTCATTGTTGAATGATAGTTTCACTCTATATAGGACTCTAAGTTGATAGTTTTGTCAGTTTTTTACACTTGAAAAATGTTGTGCTACTTCCTTCTACCCTCTATGGTAAGGTATTCTTCTTCTCTAGCTGTTTTCAAGATTTTTTCTTTCTCTTTAGTTTTCAAATATTTATGATGATATATCTAGGCATGGATTTCTTTGGGTTCATCCTGTTTGGGGTTCATTCATCTTTTTGAATATAACAGTTACTGTCCCTTGCCATATAAGTATTTAGCCATGGTTTCTTCCGGTACTTTCTCAGACCCATTATTTTTCTCCCTTCCTGGAACTCTGATGGTAAAAATATCAGATCTTTTGTTGTAGTCCCACAGGTCTCTTAGGGTCTGCTTGTTTGTGTATATATCCATTTTATTTTTCAGATTGATTCAAAGTAGAAAAGAACATTCATTAAATGTTCTTTCCTTGAGGTGCAAATAGAACTGAAATAGTAGAACACTATGTGCCTCTGCAGTGAGTAATATTTACATAGTTATAATGCAGAAAATGCTGTTATGGATTTTAAACTTCTATAATTCACCAGTATTCAAAAGGCAACAAATTTTATTATGACCATGGAATAGAATGTAAAAATTGTCAATCTTGCAATAAAATATGATACAATTATTTTTATTAAAAAATAAAATGTTAATATAATGTACAGGTGGCTGAAAGTGGTTAGCAGAATGAATGATGAGTGGTAGTGAAATGGCAATATTGTTATCTTACAAAGTGGGAAGTCAAAAGATCATATCCATGAATAAAAGTTTAACTTTTTACTATTTCATAATAAACTGTTTTAAGATATGATCTAGATGCTTATCAAGTCTTTTTTCTTTTCCTTCTCTCCCTCTTTTTCTTTCCCTCCCTCTCTCCCCCACCTTCCCCTCTCCCTCTCTTCCCCCTTCTTCGCTCTCCCTTCCCCCTCCCTCCCTTCCTTTCTTCCTTCCTTCCATCCTTCCTTCCTTCCTCTCTCTCTTTTTTTCTTCTTTCCAGGTAATGGAAGTTTCTCACTCAGCACTGCAGCTTAACACAATTAATTCTGGCTAATGGAATATAGAAAGAAGTGATATACATTATTTATGTATTTGTTAAAATTGTATCAGGCTTTATATTGCTACATTTTCCCACACTTTTTATTTGTGACTTTATTTTCTCTGTATTTTCTTATTTCTTTTTCAGAGGAAGAAATATTTCCCTTCCTACCATACCTTTATTATGTTCAGCATGTCATTCATTCTGGTTATTTTTTGATATCCCTTCCATTGTTCTTACTTCAGCCTGCTTACTTACTCTGATCTGAATACTTTGCTCTATACTTGGACTATGACTTTCTTGTATAGCTTTTGGATTTTCCTCAAGATTCTAGTTTTATTTGTTCTAGCATTCTATGCTTTTATAAAAGCTGAAAGATTTTCTCAATTAGTAAGAAGAGAAAAAGTTTGTGCCAAATTTTTCACCTTGGACCAGGAGCCCAAGTTAACATTAAAAAATAGACATAATTCAAATTAATAATAAACACCAGACCAAGAAATACCTTATAGAAGCAATATGGACGTATGATCCATAAATGTAAACTAAGATTTTATCCTGTTTTTGTTTTCTCTTAAAAACATAATGGTTTTTATAATTTTTATGTAGATTTAGTTCAGTTCTAAAATCTTAATGGAATTCAGTAATCACTGGAAAACAACTTTCCTATGTTAGGCAAGACAGGATGGTATTCTCGTCTGAGAGAAATGTTAATGTATCTCTTCCTCACACTACTAATGTCAATATTCATCTTAACTCTAATGATCACTGAAGGCATAGCAGGGTGTGAAGGTGATGGTGGTGATGAAACGTTCTAATTGTAACTAGTAGATTAATTGATCAGCTTATTGAGATCTGGCTCTGCATAAAATTAGGAAATACAAACTTTCAGCTTCCATACTAATATGCTAAAATAATTTCTGTTAGACTATCTGATTTGTCCCTTTATTACTGGAAAAGACAACTATGCAAATTAGTAAGATTCTTGCAACCCATTTATAAATGTTTAGAAATAACATATTATGTACTAAACTAACTTAAAAGTTGATGTTA
>NW_012099277.1:288981-363558 GCF_000951045.1 Mandrillus leucophaeus
ATATATGTATTTGAGATGAGTCCTCCTCCTGTCACCCAGGCTGTAGTGCAGTGTCATGATCATAGCTCACTGCAGCTTTGAACTCCTAGGCTCAAGTGATCCTCCCACCTCAGCCTTCGGAGTAGCTGGGACTAGTTGTGCACCACTATGCCTGCCTGGCTAATGTTTTTGTTGTTATTGTTGTTGTTGTTGTTTGTTTTAGAGATAAGATCTCACTTTGTTGCCTAAGCAGGTTTTGAACTTATGGCTTAAGCAATACTTTTTCCTTGGCCTCTCAAAGTGCTGGGATTACAGACATGAGCCACTGTGTCTGGCCTCCAATAACATTATACTTGTTTACTCTTTCCAAAATTAAAGGCAACACCCTGCTGTCAAACTACCAAGACTTCAAGTGTTGTGAGATATGTTAATTTTTGTGTGTTTCATTTTAACACTTAGTGAACTGTATCGTTCAAAATAGACAGTATGTTAAACTTGAACGAATAATATTTTATGTATGTATGTATGTATTTATTGAGACAGAGTCTCACTCTGTCGCCCAGGCTGAAGTGCAGTGGCATGAACTCGGCTCACTGCAAGCCTGGCCTCCCAGGTTCACGCCATCCTCCTGCCTCAGCCTCCCAAGTAGCTGGGACTACAGGCGCCTGACACCACGCCTGGCTAACTTTCTTGTATTTTTAGTAGAGATAGGGTTTTACTGTGTTAGCCAGGATGGTCTTGATCTCCTCACCTCCTGATCTGCCCACCTCAGCCTTCCAAAGTGCTGGAATTACTTTGAGTCACCATGCCCGGCTGAATGAATAATATCTTTTATACAGAACCAAAACCCATTGTTACAGTACAGAAAAACATTTTGAGGTAATAAAATTGGGCTTCGTTTCATAGAAAGGGTATTAAAAGCAGTTTCGTGCAGGCAGTTAGCAGCTTTCGGGTTTGTGTGTCTGAGAAAGACATAAGTTTCCATCTATTGTGTAGAGAATATACCATTATTAGCCCAAATTGAAAATTACAGTGGCAGAAAGGATAGTTGAGAAAAAATGGCTTAACACCCTTATTGTATTCTAGTGGTACAACTTTATTATTTGCTGACTTCATTCCAGCTACTCTAGCTTTCTCTCCATTTCTTCAACATACTCTGCTTTCCCTGCCTCACAGCCTTTGTGCATACTGTTCCCTCTTCCTAGAATGTTCTACCCATTCTTTCTCTTGTTTAAGTAGTGACCATTCTTCAAATCTCACTCTAAATATTGCTGTATGAGTAAACCTTTCCTTATGCACTGAAATAAGTTGGGTCTCCATGTAACATATTTCCTTAGCACTATGAAAATCTACTCCTGGCATTCCACACGTAACAGTTTCTCAATAACTGGTAAATGCTGGTACTGAATTTTCCTTCTTTGTTAATCCTTATGTGCAAACTCTATGAAGAAACGAACTATTTTCTTAACAATGCCCATCATCTGAATGTATGACATTATCTGGTAGGTAATAGGCATACTCTAAATATTCATTAATCAAATGATAAACACAAAAATTTAGAATTTACTATGTATTAGTAGTTTCATATCTCTAAAATATTTTCTTCCAAGTTTATTTGCATCCCTTATTCATATTGAGTTTTGTCAGGATAGTGAGATAAACAAGGGAGAAAGTTGGAAAAAAGATTGGCTGAAGAGCTCAGAGTGGGAAAGCAAACAAAAGATAAAAGAGAAACATGCTAAAAGTGAAAACGAGGAGATATTCTAAGCCACTGAGATTAGAAAATAATATTAAGTCTTCTCCAAAACAGAACAAAACAAGATCTAGAGGGTTTCTTCACTTTTTCTTGCATATAAGCATGGCAGTGTAGTTTAATATTACTATTTAAGGGCTAATTAGACTGGTATCTTCATAGCTTTGTTCTTCTCCACTTCTGGCATTCATATTGTCCATTAACACTTCTTTTTGAGTGACCATGTGAAAACAGTAGAGGTGAAATTTAAGCCATGCAATTTGCTCCCTGTTGACAGATTTCGTAATATGATTGATGGGGGCAGAAGGTGAAACTATCTGGTAAAATGAGGTTTTTGCATTATCTGTGTATTTCATATATCAATGCCAGTATTTCTTAAACTGCAGGTCAAGACTCCAGAGGGAAGGGTTACAATATAATCTAAAGAATTTCACATCTGGGAAATATTTGGATGTATAAATTGTGGGCTATATTGTATGGTTCTTCTTTTCCTCCTCAATTCTGCATCTATCCTCCTTTCTAGTCTATTAAAATTTGTTATTCTACCAATAAGAGGATATAAAATATTTAAGTCATATTATTGGTAGTATAAGCACATTAAAAGCAAACATTTGAGAATGTTGAAATCATTGGTCTAGACAATGCTGTCTGCAGTACATTCCACAGTGTCCTACAAGCAATTAATATCTATGAAATGGTTTCATTTCCATTTACTCACAGAAACATTACTATGTCACAAGGGAAAAAATGATAAAAGTGTAGAATAGAGAGATACTACCTATTGTATTAATTAACGGTTGTCTTAAAGAAGAAAGTGAAAACTGGAAGAAAAATGTTACAACTTTATGAGGATGTTTTAATCTATTTAATAGTATTAAGTCAAAAATTGATTAATCAGACTTTACAAAGTCTCTTTTATATTTCATGTTTGATTTTGGGATTCGGTTATGCCATTGTGTTCCACATTTCATTTTCTGTTGCAGCATCTTCTGTGTTTTATTCAAGAAAAAGTTATTTCATTTGTGGACTGACAATGGAGACTTTTATTACTGCCAAAAATTGTACTGCCTGATTATAGTCTCATTGAGTCAAACAACTTTGGTTGAATATTGAGTTTAGGTAAATCTTCTGCTTCTCAGTACATGAATATATAGATTAGTGGAAGAGAATCTGAAACACTTTCCTCATAGAAACATTACCAAAATTGAAGGTTATGATGATAAAATTTTATATTAAAATTGTTTTCTACAGGTGCTTTTATTAATTAACAATCCAACCTAGAGTCTTATAAGTAAATAATATCTGTGGTCATATACTCTGTTTTCCTATTACCCATCACTAAAATGAAAAGAAAATATATTCTTAAAATTCCAGTCAGATATTCTGGAAAATATATTTCCGTATTTAATGTCAATATTTAAGGACAATTTTTGCCTGCAAGTGTTACACATCCAACTCAAACTCTTAACAAGGGATTCGTTAGCTAGTATAGCTAAGCTGCCAAAGGCCTGGGTGTATCTGAGATGACTGAGAGTGTGAAGCTGTGATGTGCACCACTACTTTCTGTCAACTTACCTTCTGGTATCACTACACTCCTCATAAATTGCTCTCTTCTCAAAATCAGAGCCATGGCATATGATTGCACTTTTCTTACCTCCATACAGTTTTTCAAGAAAGGAGAACAGGAACCTTCCTTGTCCAATCTTGGGTAAGAATGTTCATTAGTATAATCTGGATTAATATTGACAACACAACATGCTAGAAGGTGGTTGCATCGTGATTGCCTTGCTTCCATTCCCTGCTCATCCTAGGTAATCAAAAGAAGTAAATGGTTTAACGTCATTAGGGAATAAAGATAACAATCGCTTGAGAGAATTTCCAGACCACAGCACAGGGAAGGAGAACCTATGTGAATGAGTTTAGACACAGAATTGACAGTCCAGTAAGACTGAGGCAACCAGAGTTAACAGAATACATTACTAGAGAGTAATCAGCTACACAGAGAGAAACCTTCAGAGATCTTTAGAGGATTTTTTCATTGAGGGGTTATTAATTCAGCAGATTACCAACCGGCATATATGTGTGATGAAACTAGTGAGGCTGGGAGAATAACTTTCCAAAAAGATTAGAGGTAACAACGTGCAGTGCTTACACAGGGCCAGCAATAGTGTAGTTAACTACACTGTAAAATCGTACATGAGGCATTGAGCAAAGCACAGGGATATATTTTTCCTCAGTAATGGAGAGTAATTAACCACAGACTGAACACTACATCGTTCCTATGTAGCAAATTTTACAAGCAAGATCAGAAAGGAGAGCATTGCTTTCAAGTAATTTAACTGGATCCCAGAAATAAAATCTTAAGACCATTTACAGGGTTGATGTTTTTTATTTTTGGACAGAACAAGTTAAAATTCACATCTGGTAATCAATCTAATCTAACTAGCTATAAAAAAAACAACAAAAAAACCCCAGAAAAATAGGACTAATACCGACTAGGTAAATCAAACAATCAAAACCAATCCAGATCTGCAGATATTTAAAACTATTATTATAAATACATTCCATGTGATCGAATATTAAGTAGCAATATGGAAGACATAAAAAAAAGACCCAGATATGACTTCTAGAGATGAAAATTATTATATGTGAGATGATACACTCACTGGGTGGGGTTAATTGCAAATAACACATTGCAAAAGAAAACATTACTGAAGTGTGAGAAACAGCAATAAAAAGCATCCAAAATGAAACCCAGAAGAAAAAAAGAGGAAAAAACGGTGAACGGACCATCAGTGTTTTGTGGGACAGTTTCAAGCATCCTAATAAGTATGTACTTGGAGAGTCTGTAGAACAGAAGAATAGAGAAAAATGATTGACCAAATAACAGGCACAAATTTTCTAAGTTTGCTGGCAACTCTAAATCTACAGGCACAAGAAACTTAGCAAATATCAAGCAAGATGAAGAAAACTACATCAAAGTTCATCAAAATCAAATTAGCCAATACTAGTGATAAAGAGCACATACTAAAAATAAAAATAACAAAGAGACACATTGTATATAGAGGTATAAAAATAATGATGTTTACTTTTACAAATAATACAGTGTAGAAATATTTTTAAAGAACAGAAAGAAAAAAAATCAACATAGTATTATATACCCATCAAAAATTACTTTTGAAACAAAGGGTAAAGAGTTTTTCAGAAGTACAAAAGCCAAAATAATCTGTAGCCTACGGATTTACACTGTAATATAGAAAGAAAATGAAACCCGATGGAAATATAGAACTACAGAAAGGAATGAAGTGCATAGAAAATGATAACTAGACAGGCAAATATTTAATAATTTAAAATTATGTAAAACTCTCTAAAAGATAATTAACTGTTTAAACAGAAAATAATGTAATATGGGGTTTATGGTATATATAAAATTAAAATAGATAATAATGCTACACATATCGAAAGGTGAAAAAATGAAAGTATACTGTTACAAGGTTCTTATACTAATTGTGTAGTGGTACATTACCACTTCAAAGAAGATTGTGGTAAATTAAACATATATTGTGTAAATCTTAAAGCAATCATTAAAATAGTAAAGAAAGGAATTACAGATAAAAAGCCAACAAAAGAAATAAAATGAAATGACAGAAATGTTCATTAAATTAAAAGAAAGCAGTGAGAGGGAAAGGGGAACAAGGAAAATATGGCACAAATAGTACACAAATGGCAATATTGTAGATTTCAGGCTACTCATATCAGTAATCATATTAAATGTAAATTATATAGAAACCTCATTTAAAATACAGAGATTATCAGGTTGAATATAAAAGTAAGAACTAACTATAATCTGTGTATAAGAAACAAACTCCAAATACTTAGATACAGACACATGTAGATTCAAAGTAAAAGGATGGGAAAAGCTACACTATCCAAAAATTCTGTCTGACTATACTATTATCAGACAAAGTAGATTTTAGAGCAAAGAATATTACCAGAGATAGACAGCTTTATTCTTAATGATAAAGTGGTCAATCTATTAAGACTTAGGTGCCTATTAACAGAGCTTGAAAACACATGAAGCAGAGAAGAACCATGAGAAGAAACAGACTAACTTACAATTGTAGTCAGAGGTTTCAATAACTCTTTCTCAATAATGGATTGACTAGGAGAAAGAAAAATCAGTAAGGAATTTGAAGATTTGAACACCATGACCAATCAACTTGACCTAACTGGTATTTATAGAATATACCACCGCAAAACATTCTTTTTAAGTACACATTGAATACTTACCAGGATAGACTCTACTAGACCATAAAACAACTCCCAATAAATTTAAAAGAATTCAGGTCATTTAATGTATATTATTGACCATATATAATGTACATTACTAATGTATATATACATATAATGTACATCATTATATATGTATATTATGCATATTATGTAGTATGTATGTATATTATGTATATATAGTAATGTGTATTAGTAATGTATATGTACATATAATAATGTATATTGCTAATGCAAATTAAAATTGTTAGAAATCACTAACAATGCTTTCTGAAAAACATACTGAAATTTTAGAAATTAAATTAAAAATTATAAACAATATGTAAGTCAAAGAAAAAATCAAAAGAGAAATTAGAAAGTATTTTTGAGTGAAAATGAAAACATAATGTATCACTTTTTGTGATGCTACTAAAATGTACTTAGGGGAAAAGTTGTTGCACTTTATGCCTGCGTTAGGAAAGAAGAAAGGTCTCAAATCAATAAATTTGGCATCCTTCTTAAGACACAAGTTAAAGATCCAGGCGCAGTGGTTCATGCCTTTAATCCCAGCACTTTGGGAGGCCGAAGCAGCATACCACTAGCACCCAGGAGATGGAGACCAGCCTAGGCAACATAGGGAGACCCAGCCTGTACAAAAAAATTAAAAAGTCAGGTGTGGTAGTACATGCCTGTAGTCCCAACTTCTCAGGAGGCTGACGTGAGAGGATCACTTGGACCCTGGAGGTCAAGGTTGCAGTGAGCTATGATCATGTCACTGCACTCCAGCCTGGTCAATAGAGCAGACCCTGTTTCACTAAAAAAGAAAAAAAAAAAGTGAAAATGAAAGGAAAAGAAACAAGAAAAAGGAGCAAATAAAGCCATAAAGTCAAAATAAGTAGGAAAAGGAAATAAGATCTGAACTGAAATTAATGAGAATGATAGTAAGATGACAGAATAAGAAGTTTTAGCCCTCAATCTCCCATAGAAGCACCAATTCAATAACAAGATGTGGACCAAAATACCTTTGGAGAACTACAGAAATTAATTAAGATGTTATAGTACCTCAAGTGCATAGGTGAGAACAGTCACATTGAAATACATACAGAAAGCCATTTCATTTTATCCTTTGTTGCCCCACACTCAAGTTGGCACAGCTCAGTGCCACTGGGAAAGAACATTGGCTTGTTGTTTTTTTTCTGGGATGGTTGGGGGAGAAAAGAGTGGAATACGTGTTCAATGTTCCAGCTTTGTGGGGGACTACCTGAGGGACTGGGTTTCTTTTTCACCTGACCCAGAATGCTAAGAGAACTAGACAGTTTAGATGCTCATAGGACTGCTGAGAGAAAAGAAGAATTTGGGCAGCTTGCTGTAGCATCGTAGGGCCTATAGAGTAACAGACAAGAGGCTGACATGGATCAGCATAATATGGACAAGGTACCAAAATCATGGTTTCTCCTTCAGGAGGGAGAGAAAAGAGTGATACAGCATACTGACTTTTGAGAGGGACTGCTGGAGGGACTGTTTTTTGTCTCACATGAGTTGGAATGCTGACAGAGAGTTGGCTCATTTTGGATACCTGAAAGTTTTAGAGAACAAAGAAAAAAGGGACAGTTTGTTGCCACAGCACCACAGAACCTGCAGTATTGAAGGCAGATACTAGACACAGCAAGAGATTATAAGCTTCTGAAAAGAATTTGACAAACCTCTCTAACTGGAAAATTAAATGCAAATGCCCATACAAGTTATATTCTACAAGTGAGGTTTAAAAGGACGCCAAATCTCTAGCCAGGCTGATTGATGAAGATCTTCCCCTGTACAAAGCCAGCCTGTACAGACTGGGAGAAGCAGCTGTTATTTAAAATGCACAAAACTCAGTAAAAATTATAAGACACACAAACAGGGAAACATGATCCAATCAAAAGAACAAACTGTATCTCCAGAAACTAACCCCAAAGAAAGGGAGGTCTATGATATACTTCACAAGGAATTTTAAATAATTGTCTTAAAAAAACTCAGTGATCTACAAGAGAACACAGATCGACAATTAAACCAGGAAAATGATGCATGAACAAAATGAAAATAGCAACATAAGCTGTAAAAAGAACCCAGCAGAAATTCTGTAGCTAAAGAATATAATAGCTGAATTAAAAAATGACTACAGAAGTTCAGCATCAGACTTTATCATGCAGAAGCAAATTCAAAGACAAGTCATTTGAAATTATCAGAAGAAAAATAAAGAAGGCCTAAGGGACATGTAGGATGCAATAAAGCAGACTAATAAATGCATTTTGGGAGTTCCAGAAGGAGAATATGGTGAGTAAGGGACAGAAAACTTGTTTGAAGAAATAATGGCCCAAAACTTTCCAAATCTGAGGGAGGGAATGGGGATCCCAAATCCAAGAAGCTCACAGAACTTTCACTAGAAAGAACCTCAAAAGGCCCATACTGAGAAACATTATAATCAAATTGTCAAAAGTCAAAAAAAGAAATAATTTTGAAAGCAGCAAGCAAAAGGTGAATCATCACCAAGAAGGGAACTGCCATAAGATTCCATAAGATTATCAGTGGAGTTCTCAGCAAAACTTTATATACATAAAGGAAGTGGGATGATATATTCAAAAATCTGAAAGAAAAAAAAAACACATCAATCAAGAATACTACATTCAGCAAAACTCTTTTTCAAAAATAAAGGAGAAATAAAGACTTTCTTAGATAAACAAATGCTGAGAGAGTTTTATTACCAGTAGAGCTGCCTTACAAGAAATGCTAAAGGAAGTCCTGCAAGTTGAAATGAAAGACACTAAACAATCACACAAAAGTATACAAAAATAGAAAACTTGCTGATAAAGGTAAATATATGGAGAAATACAGAATATGGTAATATGGGAATGAGGTATGTAAAGCATTTTTATTTCTAGAACAGAATTTAAATGACAAGAGCATAAAAATAAATATAACTATAAAACTGTGTTCATGTATACACTTTATTTAAATATGTAATTTGTGATATCAATATAATAAAGAGGGGATGGAGAGACACAAAAGAGTAGAGTTTTATATACAATTTATGTTAAGCTGTTATCAGCTTACAATAGATTCTTATAACTATAAGAACTATTATGTAAGCTCTTTGGCAACCACGAAGAAAAGACTCATATAAAATACACAAAAGGAAATGAAAAAGGAATCAAAGCATACCAATACAAAAATCAATGAAACACAGGGGAAGTCAGCAAGAGAGGAAAAGAGGCATAAAGTAACTAAAAGACAGACAGAAAACAATTATCAGAACGAAAATAGTAAGTCCTTCCCTATTAGTAATTATTTTAACTGTAATTGGGTTAAACTCTCCAATGGAAAACATGGGGTGGCTAAAAAGATTTTAAAAATCCAATTATATGTTGTCTAAAAGAGACTCACTTTAGATGTAAATAAACAACTAGGCTGAATGTGAAAAATAGAAAAAGAGACTTCATGCAAATGGTAATCAAGAGAAAGACTGATATTTGTCATATTAGAAAAAAATGAACTTCAGGTAAAAAAGTATCACAAGAGACAAAGGACATTATTTAACAATAAAAGAGTCAATTCACCAGAAAGTTAAAGCAATTATAAGTATATATGCATTTATTGTAAGAACACGCAAATATATGAAGCAAACATTGACAGAATTGAAAGGAGAAATAACAGGTAGCTCAATCATAATACAAGATTTCAATACTTCACTTTCAATAATAGCTAGAACAATTAGGCAAAAAATCAATAAAGAAAAAGAAGACTTGTACAGCACTATAAACCAATTGGATTTAACAGACATTTATATAGAACACTGCACCCAACAGAAGCAGAATATGAAATCCTCTTAAGTACACCTGGAATATTCTCCAGGGTAGATTATATATTAAGTAACATAACAAGTCTTAATAAATTTTATAAAATTGAAATCATGTCAAGTATCTTTTCCAACCACAATGAAGTAAAACTAGAAATCAATATAAGAAGGATATTCAGAACATTCACAAATGTGTAGACATTAAACAAACTCCTTAACTGTCAATTGGTCCAAGAAAAAAATCAAAGGAAATTCAGAAAATCTCTTCAGACAAATTAAAAAAACCAAACATAACGTATCAGAAATTATGTGATCTAGCAAAAGCAGTACTAAGAGGAAAGTTCATAGCTATAAACGCCTGTAAAAGAGAGAAATTATCTCAAATAAACAATCTAACTTTACCCCTCAAGGAACTAGAAGAGAAAGAACAAACTAAACCTAAAGTTAGCAGAGGAAAGAAAATTTTAAAAAAGATTAACAAAAATAAATGCAATAGAAAATAGAAAAACAATACAAAAATCAATGAAACGGTTGTTTTTTCAAAAATTAACAAAACTAACAAATTCTTAACTAGACTATAAGAGTCACAAATAGCTAAACTCAGAAATTTAAGAGAAGACATTAAAAATGATGCAACAGAAATAAAAGGATTATACTACTACTGTAAACAGCTATATGCCAACAAATTGGACAATCTAGAAGAAATAGATGAATTACTGGAAAGATACAACCTGCCAAGACTAAATCATGAAAAAAAAAAGAAAATCTGAAAAGACCTAGAATGAGTAAGGTGATTGAAGCAGTAATAAAAATCCTCCCCTGAAAAGTATGGGACAAGATGGCTTCACTAGAAAATTCTACGGAACATTTCAAGAATTAGTGCCAATTTTTATCAAACTCTTCCCAAGTACTGAAGAGGAGAGAACGCTTCTAAACTTATTGATTCCAACATTATTCTGATACCAAAGCCAAACAAACTACAGCAAAAGAAAATTGGCCAGGTGCGGTGGCTCACGCCTGTAATCCCGGCACTTTGAAAGGCTGAGGTGAGCAGATCACGAGGTCAGGAGATTGAGATCATCTTGACCAACATGGTGAAACCCCATTCTCTACCAAAAATACAAAAATTAGCTGGGTGTGGTGGTGTGTGCCTGTAATCCCAGCTACTCCGGAGGCTGAGGCACGAGAATTGCTGGAACTCAGCAGGCAGAGGTTCTGGCAATAGACTGAGACTCTGTCTCAAAAAGAAAAAGAAAAGAAAGTTACAGACCATTATTCCAGGTAAATATTAGTGTAAAATGTCTCAAAAAATACTAACAAGACAAATTCAACATCACATTAAACTGCTTATAAACCATGATAAAGTGGGATTTAACCCT
The DNA here is from genome assembly GCF_000951045.1 of Mandrillus leucophaeus. Classification (NCBI taxonomy): domain Eukaryota; kingdom Metazoa; phylum Chordata; class Mammalia; order Primates; family Cercopithecidae; genus Mandrillus; species Mandrillus leucophaeus. The sequence continues at coordinate 300,194 of NW_012099277.1, forward strand.
GGAATGCAAAGATTATTCAACATTAAAAAAACCCTATAAATGTAATACAGTACATTAACAGAATAAAAGACAAAAATCTCATGATCATCCAAATTGATGCAGATTGATGCAGGCAAAAAACATTCAACAAAATTCAACTCCCTTTTATGATAAAAGCAGTAAACAAATAAGGAATAGAAGACAATTTTCTCTACACAAGTTCATGAAAACCCTCAGTTAACATCATACTCAATGGTGAAAAACTGAAAGCTTAGGTCCTTGAGAATCAGGAACAAAACAAGAATGCTCATTCTCAGCACTTCCATTCAACATAGTGAGAGGTGACAATGTGCTAGCAGCCCTCACTCTTGGCGCCTCCTCGGCCTCGGTGTCCACTCTGGCGGTGCTTGAGGAGCCCTTCAGCCCGACACTGCATTGTGGGAGCCCCTCTCTGGCCTGGCCCGAGGCCGGAGCCAGCTACCTCTGCTTGCTGGGAGGTGTGGAGGAAGAGGTGCCGGCGGGAACCGGGGCTGCCCGTGGACGCTCACAGTCCAGCCCCGCGGGACCTAGGGTAATGAAGGGCTTAGCACCCGGGCCAGCAGCTGCATAGGTTTAGCCAAGTCCCCCAGCACTGCCAGGCCACATGCACCATGCTGGAATTCTCGCCGGGCCTCAGCCGCCTCCCCTCGAGGCAGGGCTCAGGACCTGCAGCCCTCCATGTCCCAACCCCCCTCCGCAGTGAGCTCCTGCGCAGCCCAAGCCTCCCCGATGGGCGCCGCCCCCTGCACTGTGGCGCCCGGTCCCATTTACTGTCCAAGGGCTGAGGAGTGCAGGCACGACTGGAAACTGGCGGGCAGCTCCACCTGCAGCCCCCCGCTATGGGATCCACTAGGTGAAGCCAGCTGGGCTCCTGAGCCTACTGCGGACTTGGAGAACCTTTATGTCTAGTTAAGGGTTCGTAAATGCACCAATCAGTACTCTGTGTCTAGCTCAAGGTTTGTAAATACACCAATCAGTACTCTGTATCTAGCTAACCTAGTGGGGACTTGGAGAACTTTTCTAACACTCTGTGTCTAGCTAAAGGATTGTAAAGGTGCCAATCAGCACTCTGTGAAAATGGACCAATGAACTTTCTGTAAAATGGGCCAATCAGCGCTCTGTAAAATAGACCAATCAACTCTCTGTAAAATGGACCAATCAGCAGGATGTGGGTAGGGTCAGATAAGGGAATAAAAGCAGGCTGCCGAGCCAGCCACCGTCAACCTGCGCGTTTTTTTTTTAAATTTAATTAAATTAATTAATTAATTTTTTTTACTGCGGAGGGGCTGTGTTTTTTTCCTCTTTGAAATAAATCTTGCTGCTGGTCAGGCTTTGGGTCTGCGCTGCGTTTATGAGCTGTAACACTCATCGTGCAGGTCTGCAGCCTCACTTGTGAGGCCCGCAAAACTAGGAATCCACCGGGAAAAATGAACAACTCCATGCGTGCTGTCTTAAGAGCTATAACACTCACCAGAAAGGTCTGCAGCTTCGCTCCAGGTGCTAGCGAGACCATGAACCCACCAGAAGGAAGAAGCTCCAGACACATCTGAACGTCTGAAGGAGCAAGCTCTGTACACACGATCTTTAAGAACTGTAGCAGTCACCGTGAGGGTCTGCAGCTTAAGTCTTGAAGTCAGCAAGACCAAGAACCCACAATTCTGGTCACAATAGCACTGCATGTCTTAGCCAGAACAATTAGGCAAGAAAAAGAAATAAAATTCATCCCAGTTTGACAAGAAGTAAAATTATCTATTTATAAATGATATAATCTTAAAATAGAAACCCCTAAAGACATGACAAAAAACACGTTAGAAATAGTAAACAAATTAGGTAAATTTGCAGTATAAAAAATTAACTTAGGAAACTCAGTTGCATTTCTATATGCTAACAAATAATCTGAAATGGAAATTTAAAAAAATTGTATTTACAATAGCATCTAAATAAATAATTAGAAATTAACATCTCCAAGGAGGTTGCTATGACTTAAATATTCCTGCCAAAACTCATGTGGAAATATAATAGCCATTCTAACAACATTAAGAGGAAATCCTTTAACAAGTGATTAGGACATGAAGGTTCTGGCCTCATGACTGGATTAATGGCATCATTAAGGGAATAGGTTCAGTATTGTGGGAATTGATTCCTGATTAAAAAAAAAAAAAAAGATAAATTTTCCCAGATTTTCTTTCTCTGTCTCATGCACGTTTCCTTACCGTGTGTTGATGTCCCTAGGTATTTATATGTTTGAAATGAATAAAACCACAACAGTTTAGAGATATATAGGTTTATAGCCAAACTAATTATTTGCAGAATTTTATGTGAATCAATATGAAATGCTTAATGTTAGTAATATTAAGTATGCATCATTTCAAAGAAAAAGCTTTCCATTCCATTAATGTTTCTATTTTTATCCTCATTTATTATGCTAAAAATGCATAGTGTAAATTTACCGTCTTAATTTTTAAGTATACAATACAATATTGTTACCCCAAGGACATTGTTATAGAACAGATCTCTAAAACTTTTTCATCTTTAGAATGAAACGTCTATATACATTAAAAAACTGCCTGCCTTGCCCTTCCCCCAACGGCAGCCACTATTCTATTTCTGTGAATTTGAATATTTTAGATATCTCACATAAAAAGAATTATGCAGTACTTGTCTTTTTGTGATTAGTTTATTTCCCTTAGCATAATATGCACAAAATTATCCCATGTTGTAACATATGCCTGAAGTTCCCTTTTTTTAGAGGCTGAATAATATATTTAGCTGATTTTTAGGAAGGTTGTAATATTGTTAGAAAGACATGTAATTTGAAAAATAAAAAGTAGCATGTTTAAAACACTGGATTATTATAATTTAGACCGTAAGAGTCATATTTACTTGGATGGGGTCAATTACAGTAAGTTGAAGACATTTTCAAGGACAGAGTAGAATCTGAACCTTGCTTTGAATACAGACCTATTGTGAATAATTAGAAAGAACAGAGTAGACATTCCTGGCAAAAGAACATCATGAGCAAAGACACTGAGATAACAATAAGCTGGGATTGTTTGGGAGGAGTGCAGAGTGGATTGTGGTTGGTAGAGAGAACTGGGTAGTGAGTGTTTCTATAAGTAATGTTATATATGGCAGTTATATATTATAAAAACAATTGGCATAATAGAAAATAGAGAAAATTTGAAGGTTTTGCTGATCTGCTGGGAAGGTCTATACAGTATCAGTCTGGCGAGTAATAGCGTCGGAGAGACTAATAATCTAGTAGGCAACTCTTACATAATTCAATAAATGCCAGGCGCTATATTAAGTGTTAAGGAGGCATAAAGATAGATGAGACACAGTCTGAGTTTTGATTAAGAGTCAAGAGGAACATACAGACATGTATTCTATTATTGTTATTATTACTGTTTATTTTTGTTAATTTTTTGTCTATTACTATTACATAAGGCTCAAAGATAATATGGCTACATTATGTTATGTCAATTGATGCCTTGGGTCACTAATTCTATTGTTAGTCCCATTTTACATATGATAAAATCAAGGCTCAGAAAACATATGTCTTGCCAAGTGACACAGTTACTGAGTAGCAGGGAGAAGTTTTTGTTTCGTTTGGTGTTGGCTGAGACAGGATCTCTCTCAACTGCCCAGGCTGGAGCGCAGTCATATGATCATGGCTCACTGCAGCCTCAACCTCCCAGGCTCAAGAGATCCTTCCATTTCAGCCTCCCAAGAAGCTGGGACCACAAGTGTGTACCACCATGTCCGGCTAATTTTTACTTTTTTTTTTTTTTTGGTCAAGATAGAGTCTCCCTATGTTGCTAAGACTGGTCTTAAACTCCTGGGCTCAAGCAAACCTCCCACATTGGCCTCCCAAAATACAGCGATTACAGAAGTGAGCCACCATGCCTGGCCAGCAGGAAGTCTGAAAGCAAACCCAGCATCATGTATATGACTTAAGTGCCATATGACATATAAGCAAACTACTATGAAAGAGTTTACTGAAATAAATTGCAGATTATATTTAGGAATAATGTTACTGTAACCCATTTTCCTTTTCACTTTCTGATGGTATGCATCTGAGAGCAACTGGTAAATTCTGTGACTCTTGACTCTTAGATTAATAATGTAACTGAGAATGTCATAGATTGCTAGCAGTTCACAAAACACATAATTTTTTTCTGCTTTTTCTGGCACAAACTACATTACATTCTTAACCTCTCTTATTGAAGATGTGATTACGTGATGAAGTTCTGGTCAGTCATAGTAAAATGTAATTGGAAAGAATCTGCAACATTTACAGGCCTAATCCATGAAATCCTTCTATATGAGCTCACCTGTGACTTTCCTTTTTAATTTGGAAATAATGATGGAATTGAAAGCTCCCTGATAAAGACCAAAGTTTTTTTCAGCCTGGATTCATAAATGCTATGAAGAAGGAACAGCTCATCAACCTTTCCATCCACACAGTTTTGTTTTATGAACTGTAATATATTATTGACCTGCTTGTTAAAGCATCTAGCATTACCCTGACTAATAACAGAAGTTGGAAACTTGAAATGAGATGCATTGGCTTTGCAGTCAGGAGGCAGGCAGCAGGCAACAAGGAAATACATGTAGCAGATTAGAAATCCAGAGAGCCCAGGTTTGCTATGGCAGACTCACCTAAGATAATTTTTGAGACAGACCAAGTGCTACTAAACCAGTGGCCACAGACTATAGGAAGAGATCAGAGAGGCCAAAATGTCAGAGTGTGAAGGTGGTATCTTTTAAGGTTTTACCAAAAAAGAAAAGAAAAAAAAAAAAGTCATGTGTACTCATTGTTACTCAAATATTTTATTTTTCTAGAACTTATGTTACTAGATTTTTAAAGGGAATCTATTCTTATCGAAACCATGAATCTGACCTTAAAAACATAGAACTGTTCAAAAAGAAAAACAACAACAAACAGTAAAACCAAAAATCTTGAGCCCCCCTGCTGAAAGCAGGGTAAGAGAGCTCTATAGTCCCCAAATATGTCACATTCTCCAAAACCACTTTGCTTGGGGCTGACAGGACAGAGCCTGAAGTCAAGGGAATAATGAACAACATAACTCCCCTTGAAATCATGCCCTTGTTAATATTCAGTGAACGGTAGCTCTATTAGCCAGCTGCCGTAACAAACACCACAGACCGGGTGGCTTAAACAATAGAAATTTATTTTCTTACAGTTCAGTGAGTCTGAGAAGAGACGTAGGCAGGGTAGGTTTCCTTTGAGGCCTCTCTTCTTGTAGACCAGCATCTTCTCCCCATGTCTCCACATGGTCTTCCCTCTGTGTCTGTGTCCTCCTGTCCCCTTTTTATCACACCAGTCACATTGAATTAGGGCCCACTTGTGTGATCTCATTTACCTTAATTCATCTGTTTTAAGATCCTGTCTCCAAATATAGTCATATTCTGAGGTGCTGGGGGTTAGGACTTCAACATACAAATTTTGGGGGAGTATACAGTGAGGATTTTTAAATACCATTATTTTGTCCCTCTCCCACCATTATTTTGTGTGCACACACATATATGTCTATGTATGTGATTTTCTGTGTTTGTATGTGGCTATATGGGTAGTATAGAGGGGAAGGAGATTGATTCTCTTTTAGTTCACATCACTTCTGGCCTGATGAAAAGGGATGCCCATCACTTAGAGATGTGAGTTTCTTAACTAGTCAAAGGAACTGGAGGGAGCTTGTGACTTTGCAGTGTTTCCTTTGGGGAGGTGTGATGATAAATTTTAGGAGTCAACTTGACTGAATTAAGGGATACGGAGGTTGCTAGTAAAGCATTATTTCTGGATGCATCTGTGAGGTGCTTGTGGAGGAGATTTGTGTGTGATTGGATGGACTGAGTAAGAAAGATCCACCCTCACTGTGGGGAGGCATCATCCAATCTGTTAAGGGCTTGGATAGAACAAAAAGATAGAGGAGTGGTGAATTTACTGTCTCATACCTGGAGCTGGGACACACTTCCTTTCTTGCCCTTGGACATCAGAATGCCAGGTTCTTTGGCCATTGGACTCTGGGCCTGGCACCAACACCAGCAGTCCCCCAGATTCTGAAGACTTTAAGTTTATACAGAGCCACACTCCTGGCTTCCCTGTGACTCCTATCTTGGGACTTCTCAACCTCCATAATTATGTGAGCCAATTTTCCTCATGAGTCTCCTCTCATCTATCTATGTATCTATTTTATCTATCTGTCTGTCTGTCTATCTATCTATCTATCTATCTATCTATCTATCTATCTATCTATCAATCAATCATCTCTCTGTCTACCTACCAATCATCCAATTGGCTCTGACTCTCTGGAGAACCCTGATAAATACAGATTTTGGTAATAGGACTGGTTTTAGAGGAACAGAATTTTCGGAATGAATTTTCTTAATCAGTTTTGGGGTTTCTGAAATTGACTTTTTTATCTGATTAGATTTTAAAATGTGAAGGGCTCTACTTCCACTATTACAGAGAGCTGATTGTCTTTGGCTCGAACTGTTTACAGAAATATGTAAAACATCTACATTAGATACTCCTACTCAACCACTTATAAGAGGCAAGGAGCTTGGTAACTCTGTATACGATACTTTTGAACATTTGTGGAAAACTAAGAAGTGTAATATGTTGGTTGGTTGCTCCTACTGTTGCTGGACAAATGTGATGAAAGAAAATGATGAACTTAGGGATTCAAATTCCCAGGTCCAGCTCCACATAAGTAGCTAAAGAGCTTCTCTGTATTCCCTGAGAGAGTATCTTCTCTCTTGTAGCCACAGGGCTGAAATTGCTGAAGATCAAACACAAGCCCTTATTACTCATTTGGCACTGAATTGCCATGAAAGTTGAACTCTCAGTCTCAGAGTGTCTACTGTTAAAATAAGGGCTTTGATTGGGAAAGGCTGGGATCCTGTTAGTTGGATGGGGAAGTGTGGCAACACTCTGATGAAGCTGGAACATTGAACTCCTAAATTCTGACATGTCTTTATTGCCAAAAGAAGTGTCCTCCCTAACCCCAGTGACAGTGGCCACCTCACCTACCGAAGTATCAGCCTTTCTACCTCTGACTGAGGGGACTAACCCTGAATTGCTTAAGGGAACTGTAATGGTCTCCCCTGAGGCAGTTGCCAGGCAAGACAATGCTGATTCTCCTTAGGACCCACCACCTCTCTCCCCTCTTTTCTTCTAGGCCTGTAATTGGACTCAGGTTCCAAAAGGCCCCTAAAGGTGAGATATGAAGAGTGATCCATGCGGAGGTACATTATACTCCAAAATAACTATTTGAGATTTCTACTTCATACACACAGAAGTCTGAGGAACATGTATGGGAATAAATATTAACGATGTGGGATAATGTAGAAAGAACTTATAGTTGGACCAGACCAAATTTATTAATGTGGGCCCACTAAGCAAAGAGTCTGCATTTAGTGTTGCAGCTCAGAGAGTTAGAAAAGACGCAAATAGTTTGGTTGGTTGGCTGAAACATCAGTCAAAGATGGCCCACCATGAGTGAGTCAGAGATACCTGATCTCCCTCGGTTTAACATAGAGGAAGATATTTAAAGGATTGGGGAGATTGAAATGCTAGAGTGGATTAGAGTCAGAGATACCTGATCTCCCTCGGTTTAACATAGAGGAAGATATTTAAAGGCTTGGGGAGATTGAAATGCTAGAGTGGATTATCATTTTAAACCTATTTGCCCACATTGGGAGGGTCCAGAGGATACACCTTTCACCATTACTTTTAGAAATAAATTTGTGAGGGGACCGCCAATATCCTCAAAGAGCTGTATAATTGCTCTTCTCTGTGTTTCAATAGGAACCACAGCCACTCAGTTGAAAAACTTAAATGTAATAAAATCTTGAGGTGGCAAGGCCAAGTGACAGCATTCGACCATCAAAGACAAGGTTGCCATAGTTACCATAACAGAGGGCTGAGGTAAAGCGGCAATCACAATAGTCTGGCTCATGTAGACCTATGCTGTTGGCTACTTAATTAAGGTGTTCCCAGAAGTGAAATGGATTAAATTCTGACTTGATCTGCAAAAGCAGAAAATTTATACAGGTAAAATGAACAAAAGTCTAACTCAAATTATTAAAACAGAGAATCACAGCCCCTCAATCTATTTGCAGACTTGAGTCAGTTTACAGACCCAGAATTCCTTAAATGAAGGAGAGACTGGGTCCTTCCAAGTAAGGATCCAGTAGACTTTTGAAACCTTATAATGTTAATATTTCTGCTAGCCATTCCCAAAAGGACCTATGGCTTTTACCGGGGTAACTAACTGTGCACTGGGGAAAAGGAAATAATCAGCTATTTGGGGGACTACTGAAAACTAGATGGGAACTGACATTAATTTCAGGGACCTGCTGTGGCCCACCAGTTAGAGTAGAAGCTTTTTATGGAAGTCAGGTGATCGTTGGAATTATAGCTCAGGTCTGGCTCACAGTGGGTCAGCTGGGTCCCTCAACTCATCCTATGCTTATTTCTCCAGTTCCAGAATGTGTAATTGTAATAAAGATACTTCGTAGCTGGGAGAATCTCTACATTGCTTCCCTAACCAATGAAGTAAGGGCTATTGTGGTAGCAAAGGAAAATGAAAGCCATTAGAGCTGCCTCTACCTAGGAAAATGTAAATCAAAGGCAATACCACATGCCTGGTGGGATTGCAGAGATTAGTGCTACCATAAAGGACTTGAAAGATGCAGGCGTGGTGATTCCCATCACAGCCCATTTAATTCCCTGGTTTGCCCTGTACAGAAGGCAGGTGGATCCTGGAGAATCAAAGTGGATTATCAAAAACTTAATCAAGTAGTGACTCTAATTGTAGCTGCTGCACCAGATGTGGTTTCATTGTTTGAGCAAATTAACACATTTCCTGGTACCTGGTATGCAGTGATTAATCTGGCAAATGCTTTTTCTCCCTACCTTTCCGTAAGGCCCATCAGAAGCAGTTTGCATTTATTTAGTAAGGCCAGCAATACACCTTCACTGTCCTACTTCAGGGATATATCAATTCTACAGCACCATGTCATAATTTACTTCACAAGAATCTTGATAATCTTTCGCTTCCACAATATACCACACTGGTCTGTTACATTGATGACATTATGCTAATTGGACCTAGTGAGCAAAAAGTAACAATCTCTCTAGACTTACTGGTTATACATTTGCTTGTCACAGGGTGGGAAATAAATCTGCCTAAAATTTAGGGGCTGTCTACTTTAATATAATTTCTAGGGGTCCAGTGCTGTGGGACCTGTTTAAATATTCCTTCTAAGGTAAAGGGTAAGTTTTTGCATCTGGCCCCTCCTACCACCAAGAAAGAGGCACAAAACTTAGTAGGCCTATTTAGATTTTGGAGGGAATACATAGATCATTTGGGTGTGTTACTCTTGCCCATTTATCAAGTGACCTGAAAAGTTGCCAGAGTTCTGAGTGGGTCTCAGAACAGGAGAAGGCTCTGCAACAAGTCCAGTTTCCTGTGCAAGCTGCTCTGTCACTTGGGTCATATGACCCAGTAGATCTAATGGTACTTGAGATGGGAGTGGCAGATAGGGATGCTGTTTAGAACCTTTGGAAGGCCCCTAGAGGTGAATCACAGCACAGACCCTTAAGTTGTCATATTTTATCTTACTGGATTCATAAAAGTTGGTAAACAGTGCGTAGTGATCCTGCTTCACAACTGAGTTTATGACAGAATGCATTTTCGGCTTATTTGGTGTAGTGTTACTTTAATTAATATAATGAAAGTTGAAGAATAATGAAATGCCTGGAAAGGACCAAAAGTTGTTTAGGTAAACTAACGAATGACTTTATTGTTTAGAGAATATCAAGAAAAACAATCTGTACACAATTATAAACAAAAAGCAGGGTTTTCTATTAACAATTGTATTAGAATCATTACAGATTCCACTTCCTTTTAAATATCTAAACTTTGAGGGCAGGGGTGGGGGTGAGGAGTAAATACTTAAAAAGAAATACTGCTTTCTAGCCCAGCTGGCTACACACACACACACACACACACACACAGTTGCTTGAAGAAAGGTATTTGAATATGGTCCATGAATAAAAAACAAATTGCTTTCAGATAACTGGTCAGCCAGGCAAAATTCTGTTTTCCTTATTCCAGAGAATATGACCTAAACTATGTTTTTACTATGCCTCTGAATCATGTGATTTGCCCAGTGTATAAGATTTCAAAAACCTCTAATAAAACCTATACTTGTGAATGTATAAATTGTGACTCTTCAGCTCACGTTAGAGTCAAATTTGTATTTGAAATGGAAAAATGTGTCTGTGATCCTATGGTTTTATATTGCTAATGTGCTTTATAAATTACGAGGCATTTCTTAAACTTATTTGATCATGGACTCTTCCTTTTGCCTGTCCTGCTACACCCCAGAATATCTTCCACAGCAAGTAGTCTCTAAAACATATTTTGGAGAAGTGGCAGAGAGATACACTTTCTATTCTTTATACCAACATACATTTATTTTAAGATTTTTCTTTTTTTCTTTCTTTTGTCTAAACATAGTTCTGAAAACTAATACTACTTTTCTGTCAGTAAATATGATGTTAACATCATTTAGATGTAATTTCTAGCTATTTTAAATGCCTTTTAATAAAGGCAGCAGAAATGTATCTTTTAAATAAATATTTTTATGATTCTTATTAATTTGTAAAATTTATACTTTTAGTTATAAAAATTATAGCTTGCACTAGACAATATGGTTTCAGATGCTATAAATCTGAATGCTGGATATAATCCTAAAGTTTTTGGACTTTTGTGACCTTAATGAATCAATTATATGACGAAACATTAACCAGGTTTATCCAGGCAGTTAAAAGCATATTATTAGAAAAAATAAGAGAGGGAGGAGGTAGAATTCACAATGCTATTTGTTGTTAGGACATAAAAAGCTAACCATCATTTAATGAAAGTGCATAAATAACAGCATCGTAAATATATAAGCACTGGTAATTAGATTATTAGATCTTCTCTGAACTAATATGTCTTATGTAGATTATCTACAAAAGAGAATTGCTTTTTGGTGGTTGAAAGTTTAGTCTTTAAATACGTCACAGTAAAATTTTTAACAGACAATAAAATTATTCTATATTAGTAACACTGCATATAACAGGTGGTTTTCATTTGGATTAACCATAGCATTTGCTATCCAACCAATATTTAAACTCTATTTTAACTGAAATGAAAAACTGGTTGACCTAAATTGATCTAGCATTGATCTAGATCTAGCATATCTCTATCTGAAATATAGTGAGTCAACTGTAACATTGGGAGAAGAAAACTTTTTCCCCTTTATCATAATAATGCTTTCATATTTTTAAAGAACAGTAAAATTAGACGAAGGATCCAGATGCTGTTTTAAGGAAGCTTAATTAATTCTTGGATGTTTGAAAGTTCATTTGGCAAATACGATGCATGCCTAAAAGCCTCAAGCATGAGTAAGTCAGTTGTCGAAGTCTACTACTACCTTCTGGCTGTAGGAGAATGGGCAATACTCATACGCATCCCTACTCTATAGGAGGGGATTACATCTTCCTAGTTCAACTTCTGTCTGAGAGCTTACATTCCTGGTTCTCATTATTCAGTATGCCAGGGTCAATGCAGTACTGGTATCATTCTTAACCAAAGATAAGAGTAGATATATGTACTTTACGGCAAGGCAATAACACTGTTAGATATTCAGAAAAACATATATCAATGTCCACCACTTTGGTATGACCCGTAAGTTTACAAATGATATTTCTTTTTGAAAACACAAAATGGGCCTTTTAAACATAAAATGTGCATTTACTAATATATATTAAAACTCTACCCATGTGATGTGTAAGTACTTATAAATTTTCTTTCCTTTAAAAAATGTTTTATTGAAGTATATTACGTAGCATGCATTCAATTAAGTGTGTAGTTCAATGAAATTTTTACAAAGTGAACATGCTGTGTAACCATCACCCAAATCAAGATATAGGACACTATCCAGCATCCCAGAAGTCTTTCTGTCTGTCTCAGTCATTAACCCCATCCAAAGGTCATCATGCTGACTTCTACCATCATGGTTTAATTTGGTCAGTTTAAACTTTATATAAATAAAATAATGAAGTGTGGACTCGTCTCTCTGGCTTCTTTCACACAGAATAATGTCTGAGAGATTTGTCTGTGTTTTTTTTTTTTTTCATGTAGCAGAAATTTGTTATCTTAAATTTCTGCATAGTTTTTCATTGCATGAATATTTAACAATTTATTTGTCTAAATACTGTACAAGGAAATTTGGGTTGTTTATCACTTTTTGGTAATTTTAAATAATGCTGTATTTACTTGTCGTGTGTGTGTGCATACAAAATCTGGTTTATGAAAATATATATTAAAATTTCATTGATTGTACATACCCACACATAAATGCATAAAACACATTTTGCAGATGATATCTAAGAGTAGAATTTCTAGCAGGTCATTGTATTTCATCATATGTATGTACACACACATAAAATTTCATTGTATGTACGTACACACACGTAGATGCATAAAATACACTTTGGAGATAATACCTAAGAGTAGAATTTCTAGCAGGTCACAAAGATGAATATATTCAGCTGTGTTCAGCTTTAATAAATACTGCCAAATAGTTTTTCAATGTATTTTTACATGTAGATGAGCAGTCTGAGAGAATCCCAATTCTGAATTGCATGCCACCACTTGGTATGGCCAAACTATTTCTTCAATGTGCTAGATATGTAGTGGTGTTTTGTTGTGGTTTATATTTGCATGTTCCTTATGACTCATGCATTTGACCAACCCTTTATTTTGCTGTTGCCCACTGGATAGCTCATTAGTCAAATGCCTGTTCAAGTCTTTTGTACACTTAAAAATGTTTTCTCTAGAACCCAGGAGGCGGAGGTTGCAGTGAGCCAAGATTGCGCCACTGCATTCCATTTTGGGTGATAGAGTGAGGCTCAGTCTCAAAAAACAACAGCAATAAAAAAATATTTTCTGCTGTTTTGTCATACATTAATTTGCATGAGTTTTAAGTATATTATGGATATGAATACTTTGTCAGATAAATATAAATATCTTGTTCCAGTTTGATGTCTTTTGATGATCCACTCTTGATTTTAGTGAAATCAAATTGAGCAACCTTTTCCTTTGTGGCTAGTGCTTTTTGTATCCTATTTAAGAAAGCATTGCTTTCATTTGGTTATAAGAATATTTTCCTGTGTTACCTTCTGGCATTGAGCTGAAGGCAAAGATCAAGATGGAGAAAGAACTGAGAGATTAGGGTATTTGATATATAATCTGTCTCAGTGATTTTTAAACTTTGCTACACATTAGAGACACCTGGGGAGCTTTGAAAACTGGTGCCCCTGATGTACCCCAGACCAACTTACTCAGAATCTGTTGGTTTGGGACCTAGGCATCAGCATATTTTAATTGGTATAAAGAGAATTTATGCAGAGGAAATCAGCAAAGGACAGCAAGGGAGTAAATTTGGTTATTATGAATTTGGGTTAGAATATGGGATCTACAGAGCAAAGTAATGATGTGTCGCATTGGAACAAAGGCTGTGGCTCACAGTTTTGAGTCCAGAATACAGATTTAGATTTAGTTCAACAGACAGTGGGATTAAAAAGGCTTATCGAGGACATGAATATGATTTCCCATATATTAGTATGGCTGATGTGACAGCCATACTAAGGATAGTTGAAAATGAGGGAGACAGGAGAAAATTTTCAAACTAAAATCTGTGGTTTCCCTTTTCTAACTCTGCTAAGCACCAGAAATGGCATGGTAAATTTTGTGTCTACGGGATTTTTCTGGCAACAGGATCTCAAGCTATCATCAGATTTTCAAAGGAATCTGAAACTCTCTAAATGCTAAAAGCAACTAGATTAGTGAAGAAAATTCATTAAAGGTTATGCAGTTAAGTTTGCTACTTAAGAGTTACTGAATACCCAAAACACACTTATGGCAGCTGACATGGAGAGAAGATGACTGATGGTAGACATATTTTTGTGAGTGGGTAGAGGCTGTAGAAACTGATTGAATGTGGGGGTCTGGGGGCACGGGAGAGAATATAAAAAACATAACTTGAATTAAAAGATGAGAAAATGGGGAGAATGGAAATGTAACCACATTATATTTGTGCAGGAAATATTAAATTAAGCTCTTATACCCTGATCTTGACAATTATTTAGGCAAAACTGAATTTCTGAATTTTAGGCAAAACTTGTGTTGAAGTGATCAGAAAGAAAAGTCAAATAATCAAGTCAGGTTCTTGATATTTTTCCCATAAACATTCACTAGGCATGACAGGTAGAAGACTAATTTTTAAACCACTCATTTGCTCTTTGCTAATAAAAAAAATCTTTTTATCTTCTGCTTGGTCTATATATTAAATTAATTTTGAAATATGTATTAAAATAGTTAAGATTATTTAACTGTAAATTTCAAAGAAAAAATTATTTTAAATAATAAATATATATGTAAAAATATAGATTTAGATACAGCTGTTAAAAGACTTTAGCATACATTATGATTGTAAAGGAATAAATTTTTAAACTCCAGTTTTCTTACATAGGAATAGGAAAGAATTATTGTACAAGCAGCTGACAGATGAGCTAAATCATATCACTGTTTCACAGATAAGGGTCTAGGTGAATGAAACCATGCATGGCCGATGAGAAAAACATTGGCAGGTCCCTACCTTAAATGTATTACCTATGTGTAGTGCTAGAACAATAACTTGAGAAACCTTGGGTTAAATTAAAATTCAACCACAATAGCAACAACAGAAATAGAGTAGATTTGGTTTTTGGCAGACATGGCTCATAAGGAAAAAACACATACAGTTTACACCAATAAAATAAATTGAGGGTTGCTTAGGAACAGTTTTTTGCAGACACTTTTTTCAAATAGAGAATGAGTCATAAAGTTTATCTATGTTTATCATCATCTTGCCTCTTGGTAGATTGATTTCTACAGCTCCAGTAAACACACTAGCTTTTTATGATACACTTACATTTTCTTTTCTAAGACAAGACAATCTGATGACTTCCGTAGAGCAAAATAGACTAGGTAGGAGTTTAATTTTCTTTCTTTTCCTATAAGCCTGCCTGCCTTTTTCACTTTGGACTCAGGTTTATGTTAGCTAAGTATGCTTCCTAAAGCCAGAGTAGGAAATGGCTTTTTCTCTGGTGAAGTTTTGTCCTAAATGCCAAAACACTCTTACTCTCAATTAGTTCCTTGACTGAAACAAGCTGTGAGTGGCATAACAGTATGTTATTCCTGTATTAGAAGATTTTTGTTGAAGAATAGAGTGCCTGATGAAGACTCTGAAGGATAGCCTTTAAACTTTAAATTCAGTTCACCAAGTATGTGTAGCACTTGCTATGTATCCAAATGCCTAATGTATTTCTTAGGCATTATTGGAATCAGTGAAATTGGAAAGCTCCAATCTGCCCCATTAGGGCTGATTATTTGTTTTCTAGCTGACTTCAGCAACCTAAAAGCAAGCCCAGAGATGGAGAATACTTGATGGAATTCTGGCAGATGGGAGGAAAGGCCAAAGAAGATGGCAGAGAAAAATATTAATGAGAAGATTTGGAATAATGTATAATGGGGTCTGAACTTGATAGAGAGGACAGTAAAAGTAGGATGATGTCATCAAAAGTAGGATGACGTCACCAAGTGTAAAGGACCTGGTCATCTCAAATATGGTATAAAACATTGAGAGTGAGAAGAATTAAAGTGAGATGATGAAAGTCTTTTATTTATACTGAGAGTGTAGGTAGATGTAGAGACCCAATACTCCTTCCAGTCCCATTTATTTCCCCCTCACTCTGAGGAAAAAGAGAATTTTATGTGCAATATTGACCCCTTTGATTTATAAGAATAGAAAATTTGCTTTAAAATGATACCAGTGTTAAATAAAAATAGAAAGACAATGGGTTTGGCATGCTAGGAAAGGCATATAACAGAAGAAAGTGATTTTTAAATGACTAAGAAATATTATTTTTACTTTAATATTCATTTTTAGAGTCCCTTTTACTATAACAATTATAATGTTCATATTTTTTGCAATGTACTGATTAAGCATAGTTGAAGTCAAATATGATATACCAAACTACTCTTAAAAAATACCTGGTATCAGGAGTTGGGTATTCCATGTATATTAAGTAGCCTAAGGGGCTAAGTTATAGATATCAAAATTATCTTTATTTCATTTTGATGAAGAATTTACTTAAGTATAGTATAACATCTAACATGAAAGTGAATTAAAATATCTGCTATAGAAATTAGCTATGATGCCAAATTATCCTGTATGAAAATGATTTTTTGGTATTTACTAGAAAAATAATAATAAGTACTATTACATAATTACAGCTGTATTTAGATGACAGGATAAAAACATTAAAATGCAGAACAGCATAAATTTATAATAAATTATAATGCCTGCTATGATCCAGCTAAGCCCTGGCCAAATCTAAATTTGGCTTTGTTAAAAATAACTTAAACTTAATTGTTGATGTCTTTATTTCCCCTTACCTACCTGTAATGTGCTGCTCATATTTTAGTAAAGAAGGGGAAGAGACAAATATTAAATAATGGAGAGGAGAGGTTTGGTTTACTATTTTTTTTTTCTATTGTGTGCAAGTAGTTCAGAATCTGTACATGAGTTTCAGTGGATAGAAATTGACTGAAATTTGTGGTAAAACAAATGTTCTCAAACTTAGATGGAGGTGCCTGAATGAAATTGATGCCTATGCAAATATAGGGCTCTTAGTAAATTACTGTGCTTTTTAACTTTCACCTTTACTTAAGAATTGCAGGTGGAGCTAGAATATTCCAGAGAAAGAGATCAGCTTGAGCAAAGGTGTGCAGGCACACAAAAATGTTTTACTTGCTAAATATAAAA
The DNA here is from genome assembly GCF_000951045.1 of Mandrillus leucophaeus. Taxonomy (NCBI): domain Eukaryota; kingdom Metazoa; phylum Chordata; class Mammalia; order Primates; family Cercopithecidae; genus Mandrillus; species Mandrillus leucophaeus. The sequence continues at coordinate 317,162 of NW_012099277.1, forward strand.
ATTAGTTAAGTATAGCAGGCATATAAGACAATTATGAAGGATGAAGCTAGGACATTAAATAGGGATATTAATATGAGGACATTAATATGAGGACTTATATGCTGAGGCAAGGGGTCAGAAATTTATTATTTGGCTCAAAAAGGGGCACTGAAGGAGAGAAAGTAGTTGAAAAATTTTAGAAACGCCTCTCTGGTTGCTATTGGAGGACAGAGTAAAGAGCACGTTTGAGGAAAGAAGACATGCAAAGTGAAACTGCAGGCATAACAAAGAAATGATGTTTTCAATTATCTTATTGCAATAGACTTAACGATCTTTTTTAATCTTGTAAACTATTTCCTCATGATCTTTCTGTTGGTTAGAAGCAAGTCACAGGTTCTGCTTACACGAAAAGTAGGGAATTATACAGGTGTGTGACTCATAGGGGACGTTTTAAAGTGTGTCCTCCAAAAATACATTCATTAAGTTCTTCATCAAAAGTTAAAAATCTAGTAAGTATTCTTGTTAAAATTGAATAGTATATTATGTTTCATATAGTGATCTTTTAAAAACACAATTTGATCCATGGTCTCTAACCAACCCCTTTCTGCTGCTGATAGCAATCCAATAATTTCCCAACTTGTAATAAAAGCAAAACTCCTTCTAAAGTTTATAGACTGTACATGAGTTGGGTCCTGTTAATCATCTTCCCTGACTTTCCCCTTTTCCCCTGTGCCCCAGACACACTCCAAATTACTTCTTAGTGTAGGGTTTTGAAGTAGTTTTTCTGTCACTTTCTCAGAAAGGCCTTTTCTGACTAGCCAACTAGGGTTTTACCACTCAACACTGGGTATTACATAATCTGCTTTTTATTATCTTTTTAGAACCAGCTGTTGGTGATAGTTTTTTTCTAGGTTTATTGGTTATTGCTGGCTATCCGGCCCCCACCTCCTCTACAGTAGAATACAAGTTCCATAAGAGCAGAATCGCGATGTGTCTGGTTCATCTCATTATTCCAAATTCTCAGATAAGTTTTTATCATTGGAGGTGCTCATTTGCTGAATGAATGAATGAATGAATGGCCCACATAATCACCACTGAAAGCAGCTTGTAGTATTATAAGGAAATTCCTTTAAAACTGCTTATTTTACATCACATGTTTTTGGTTTGACGCTATATAATTTTACAAAACTTAAGCAAGAAGTACTGTAACTTGTAATTCTTCAGTAATCACCCACAAAACCTCATGGTCTAAGAACATCATTTCTAGTGCTGATTATGTGTTGGTTGCTTGCTGGGACACAATGACTTTTTTTCACTGAGATATAATGTAATCATGGATTAACTATTGCACATACTGAATTACAAAGTTTTTTTTTTTCAGAAGTCATACTATTACTAAATATAAACAATGTAAATGATTATTTATTCAAAAATATATAAAGAAACCTAATGTAACTGAAATCTATATGCTTTTATAAAAAAACTTTTATATTAAGTTATGGAGTACATGTGCAGGTTTGTTATATAGGTAAACTTGTGTCATGGTGGTTTGTTGTACAGATTATTTCATCACCCAAGTATTATACCTAGTACCCCTTAGTTATTTTTTCTAACCCTCTCCCTCCTCCCACCCTCCACCGTCTAATAGGCCCCAGTGCGTATTGTTCCTCTTTATATGTTCATGTGTTCTCATCATTTTGCTCCCACTTATAAGTGAGAACATGTAGTATTTGGTTTTCTGTTCCTGCATTAGTTTGCTAAGGATGATGGTGTCCAGCTCCATCCATGTCTCTGCAAAGGACATGATCTTGTTCTTTTTTTATGGTTGTATAGTATTCCATGGTGTATTTGTGCCATATTTTCTTTATCCAATCTATCATTGATGGACACTTGGGTTGATTCCATGTCTTTGCTATTGTGAATAGAACTCCATCTAACATGTGTATGCATGTATCTTCTCAAACAAATCCATGTATGTCAAATTTATGTTTAATATTAAGACCATTAATATGTAGTTTAATATAATAATCTCAAAGATTTTGTGATTTGGAGAGTATTTCACTGCCTTTGAAAGGAACATGATAACACTATGTGAAAAAAATCTTGGTTAAGTAAACATCCTCTGGGACCACTTCTAGCTTGTGCAATGTTTTGAGATGATAAGCTTGATAAAGAGATTGTTTTGTGTTTGGTGTGTGACATGGTTTGGCTGTGTCCTCACCCAAATCTCGTCTTGAATTATAGTTCCTGTAATCTCCATGTGCCATGGGAGGGACCAGGTGGAGATAATTGAATCATGGGGGCAGTTTTCCCCATTCTCTTCTGGTGATAGTGAGTGAATTCTCAGAAGATCTGATGGTTTTATAGGGAGTTTCTTCATTTGCTGGTCACTGAATCTTCTTCCTGCCATCATGTGAAGAAGGATGTGTTTGCTTCCCCTTCCACCATGATTGTAAGTTTCCTGAGGTCTCCTTGTCCATGCAGAACTGTGAGTCAATTAAACCATTTTCCTTTATAAATTACCCTGTCTCGGGCAATCCTTTATAGCAGCATGAGAATGGACCAATACAGCATGCAATCTATACTGCTTGCAATGTGGACTGGAGAAAATAGACACCTGGGGAGGCACTGGATGAATGATGAGTTGCACAGTCGGCATTTTAAAAAATAATGTGACACTCATTCATCATTGAAAAACAAATATGTAGTTTAAAATGTGTTTTAAACCAAGAACTTAGCTTCAATCAATTCTCTAAGATTAAGAATAAAATCAAGTATGTTTTCTTATCAGGAGACAAGATTGAAACTTGAACTTTCAGAAGCACACTACAAATGCAGGGATTTATAGAAGTATTCATTGAATACCTTGTTACACAATGGCTTGAAACAAAGTATATAAAATTTTATGTATAATTAAGAAGACAGTTTAAAAATGCTGACAGGGGAATCTCCAGTAAATGTTTGCTCCAGGAAACTCTAAACTCTTAACTGAAGGAGCAAAGCTAAAGGAAGGTAATTAATCTTCAAGAGTGAAAGTATTGTAATACCAATTGTCCTATGTCAGATATGTAATTAAATTTTTAAGAACCATAAAATCATCTACTTTTAAGGTGAAACCAAAGAATACTTGTGAATTTCTGACATTTCCTTAGCAGTGTTTTTATTTTTTAATGAAGAGTCTCAAAACTATTAATCTTGCTGAGAATTTCACAATTGCTGATCAAACTCCATCCTGAGACAGGTTAACTAAATGGCTCATAATCATACACAGTTAGTGACAAAGAGTTTTAATGGGTTTCATCAAAAAAGACTTTATGAGTGTAAGAAGAGATAACTTCGTTTCCTATAAAGCACACTTTTTTTTTTCTTTTTGATGCTACCACCTTAAAATACCTTTTCATAAATTATACAAAGTTTATAGCATTATTTCAAACCAGACAACAATTGTATGCCCTTCAGTGATAAGATTTCAAAGAAAGTCCTCATCCTCCATGAGGAACTCGGGGAAGACAATTTCTATTCACTATTCACCACAGTACACAGGGTCAGACATAGTGATATACCGTGGGTATACATTGATACATAAAATACATATATTTCTTGCAGTTTATTATTTTCCATCTATTGAATAAAGAGACAACTTTTTTTTTTTTTTTTTTTTTTACAAAAAGAATAACCTGTGCTCAGTCTCTCAGTGGACAGTACTCAGGGTGTAAAAGAGTGGGAAACTTGCTTAGAGTGGGTATTGTGGGAGGGCCTCTTTGGAGAGGTGGCTTTTAAGCCAAAATTTGAAAGGAAGAGAAATCACTGAGTGAAAACAAATGAATGTGGCATTATATAGGCCAAGACAAGAGAAGAAGGAAGTCATCTACAGTGTCAGTCCCTGCAAATCAGTCAGTTAAGAACCATAACAGATAGTCATCAGATTTAGTAACAGAAAGGCTATACATTGCTTTGGCAAGAGCAGTTTCAGTTGAATGGTAGAGCAGGGAATTCAGATTACTCAGAACTGAGGAATGAATAAAGGTGGATGGTGATAGTGAATGGGAAGCCATAAACATTGCCAATCTCAAAAACAATTTACTTGGCCAATTTCATTTTTTGAACAATCTAAATACTTAACAACAGTGGTTGTAAAAGTTAACATTGTAAGTTACTACATTGTAAATTATTACAAGGGAGTATTATGCAGTCCTTTAAAATATTGTGAATGAAGAGTAGTTAGGGATGCACAAAAATGCTCGCTAACTTGTAAATTTAAAAGCAGAATGTAAAATTGCATTTGCAAAAATCTTTTTAAAATACATGTGACATCACATTTATTTACTCTTGGATATATATAAAAATAGAGAATACATTTGCTCTTGGATATATATATATAAATAGAAAAATATGTCAATACTAGGTATCATAATTACATATTGTGTCCAATATATTGATATATATGTAAATATATATAACTGGAAACAAATATACTGAAATATAAACAGGTGTTAGCTCTGTGGGTGTCTTAGTCCATTTTGTGTCTCTATAAGAAATACCTAAGGCTGTTTAATTTATAAAGAAAAAGGGCTTATTGGGCCACAACTCTGCTGGCTGGAAGTTTTGAGACTGAGTATCTGGTGAGGGCCTCAGGCTGCTTCCACTCATGGCAGGAGGAGAAGGGGAGCTGGCATCTACAGAGATCACACAGTGAGAAAGAAAGTGAGAGAGACAGGAGAGAGTTATCAGGCTCTTTGTAGCAAGATCTAGTGGGAACTAACAGAGCAAGGATGCTCTCGCACTTCACTCCACCCAGGGAGGGTATTCATCTATTTAGAAGTGATCTGTTCCCATGATCCAACCATTAGGCCCCACCTCCCAACATTGCCACACAGATGATCCAATTTCTACATGAGATTTCGTGGGGAAAACAAACAATTTCCAAACGATAGCAGTGGTATTGTTTTGTTGGCATTAATTTTTTTAACAATGTATATATACAGTACTTTTATAATGACAATTTTAAAATTAAGCATTGTAGACTGGGTGCAGTGGCTCACGCCTGTAATCCCAGCACTTTGAGAGGCCAAGGCAGGTGGATCACCTGAGGTCAGGAGTTCGAGACCAGTCTGGCCAACGTGGCAAAACCCTGTCTCTACTAAAAATACAAAAAATTAACTGGCCGTGGTGGTGGGCAGCTTTAATCTCAGCTACTTAGGAGGCTGAGGCAGAAGAATTGCTTGAATCCGGGAGGCAAGGATTGCAGGGAGCCGAGATTGAATCCATGGTACTCCAGCCTGGGCAACAGAGAAAGACTCTGTCTCAAAAGTAAGTAAATAAAAATAAAAATAATAAAATTAAGCATTGTAAATAAAATATCATAAACTACAAATAAAACCAGATAAACTGGTTCAAATATATGCTCTGGTATTGACTAAGTTAACTTTTCAGAGTTAGACTTTTTTCCTCTGTCAAAGGGAAACTATTATAACTTTGTATGCTTTACAGGAAGATCATATTGCAATATATTGAAACTCCTAACTCTTTAAAATATAATTATGCCTTCCATTATTTGAAAAAGATTTTTAAAAATATATACCCTCAGTTAGATGTCATAAAAAGAACAATGGGGCCGGATGCGGTGCCTCAGGTCTGTAATCACACTGCTTTGGGAGGCTGAGGTAGTCACTTGAGGCCAGGAGTTTGAGACCAGCCTGGTCAACATAGCAAAACCCTGTCTCTTCCACCCCCACCAAAAACAAAACCAAAAAATTATCCAGGTGTGGTGGCGCACACCTGAAATCCCAGCCTCTTGGAAGGCTAAGGCATGAGAATCCCTTGAACCCGGGAGGCTGCGTAGGTTGCAGTGAGCTAAGATAGGGCTACTGCACTCCAGTCTGGGAGTCTGGGCAACAGAGTGAGACTCTGCCAAAAACAAACAAATAACAACTAAAAAAAAAAAAAAAAAAAAGGAAAAATGAACAATGAACAATATGGTATAATAAATTAGGGAAAGACAATTGAATTTTTAGGTAAGTTAGTAAAATCATTGAACAAGGAAGTGGGTACAATAGATAACAGTGAGTCTACATTGCCTTATTTTTTTGAAAAAAATAGTAATTTTTGTTAGGAAAAAATCTTTACCTTCCATAATATTCATCCTTCAAAAGTTTTCTATATTTGCAAGTATCTCTAGAAAGTATCCTGTCATTACTGACTAGGTGCGTGGGTACAGAAACCAAATATGATTTATTTAGATGTAAAACCTACTCATAATTGTGCTTCTGGAATTTGTATGGTAGAAGAACTCTAAAAGGTTAACACAGTAAAATACAAAGGCAAGTTATAAATTGGGCACACAAAAATGAAAGGTAGATATTTTCCATATGACTTTATAAAAAGCAGAGCCAGGTCATTGTGTTATTTTTATTTTAAAGTTAAGGTAGAAGATAAACTAACTCATTTTCTCCTCATGATTAAGTTTGTGCAGGTTTTGTGGTAAAATTTATCTCTTCTTTAAAAGTAATAGCAAAAGGGAATAAAGTTTTCTATACCTAAGGCTAATACAGAATTGTAACACAGATGAAATTTCTCTTCATGCGACCTCCAACATAAATTCAGGTTTATAAATTTCAACTTTTTATTTAGGTATTCTATAAAAATGTTAATCTAAGTGAATTTAGTAGATCTCTATTTATATATATATATAAAGGTCTGCATATCACATATGTGAATTAATGATTGTTTTATTATAATATTACTGTTAAGCAACTATGATTTCTGGGCACATAGAAGATATTGGCAGACATAGTCCCTACCCTTAAGGTAGTTGTAGTCTTTGCTAACATCGATGAGAACAGTCGCGTAAAGAATATTCAGGCAAATAAATTATACTGACATTAAATAAGAAATTGAAAAATAAGAACCTGAGGTTTGGATGCATTTTAGAAGAGATCAGCAAAAGACTCACAGTTGCATATGTAAATAAGTTGAGAAAAGAGTTATTATCCTCTCCTAAGTTCCGGAGGCGAGATTCAGGGACTTCAGGGATATTTTGAGTAATGGAAGCAAAGAAATCAGAGAGACCTGGAGGGTAGATTCTTTGGATATTAGATAGGTATTCTGCAGTACAGTAATATTTTTCATCCTCTGAGAATACGTTTAATTCGGTTATATATCAACTATCAAAATGGAGTTATAGATGATGTCATCAGTAAACAAAAGTCAGGCATCCCATAACTGGACTTGGGAAGTTGGCAGGAAGCAAAATAGATAAAATATGTGACATTACTTAAAAGCACATTCTTTGATGTCAGACAATTCCACAACTGGTTCAGATGCTTAGAGCTTATTCTCTAAGCCTACATTTTCTTATCTGCAAAATAGAGATAGCAAATAGTCCTTGCAAATCTGCTCTGTTTTACTAACAGTAATGGTCTAAGGTTTGACTTGACCATGAAGGTCATGAGACTCAGTATCTTTTAACCAGCATCAACATTTTTAGGTTTAAGGAAGGACAGGAAGGAAATCACAGAGCATGCATAGTAACAACATAGCAGAGGCCATGTATTCTTTGTGGCCATGTACTGCTTTTATGTGCCAGTCATTTCACATTTGGAACTATGTAATCATGAGAGGTGGTGCTGGGCAACCTTGGCTTATGAGGACAATTAGCGCAGCAATCTCTTTAGCTTTTTTATTTAGTTAGGCACACGGTTACCTTAGGTGCTCATAATTGACACCAATCTTCAGAGAAGTTGCTCTTTATCAATATATTCATTACTTGCTTCAGACAATAAAGTAGGTGCTTGGTCCAATACAGAGTTCTTTGCTAGATTTTCACTTATCTTCTCTCTTACATCCCATTTTTCTATACATTTTGTGGAATATATTGCTGGGAAACTTGATCAAAGGCCAAATTCTTGGGCATCCCAAAAGCTAGAGGGAAAGCCACATATGTAGCTGTTAACTCTTCCCTTCTAGAATCAACTTTGTAAGATTTTGTGAGAAATTAATGAAATAAAACAATTAGAATGCTTACTCCAGTGAATGGCACATAGTGCTTAATAGATATCAGTTAACAGTTATCCTTATTAATAAGGCTCAACATATAAGATTGATATTTGATTTTGAGGTTTTATCTGACCATATTCTGTTTAGGACACAATATTTATCACTGTAGTTACTGGCTTGCTGCTACTGCTGTTACTAAACTATGCAACTCTGTATTTTTCCTTAGCAACATATTTGGAAACAATATTCACATTACTTTCTAATAAAAACTGAAGATATTTCATTTTCCTTTGTTTATATTTTCATCACTAAAGGAGCACTTAGATATATATTTAATAACTATGATGGAGAAGTAACTTGGTTAAGATATCAAAACTATGTTTAATTCATAGCATTGGGTTTAGTTCTAAGTTTCCACTCAGGTAAGTTCCTAAAGATCTTTTTCCTATCTTCAGCAAATTACTGGCATAATTGTCAAATTTTAGTGAAATTAATAAATAGAAATGGATATTTTATAGCATTAATTTATATATCCACTTATTCTTTAGTATTGTAGCTCTGTGAGCAGGGCAGATGGGGAGGTTATAGCATTTTACATTACTAGTCTGCAGAGGACCATGAAAGTAGGGTAAAGATGGAAAGCAAATAAATTCCTCTGTCTGCTTTTTTTCAGGGCTGCTTTTCACACATTATTTCATGAAATCTATCAAGTGGAGACATATCACATTTTTAGAGAATCTGGGGTCCACTGACCCCTAGGCTATATGGTTTATTAGATTTCACAGCATTTTGAAGAACGTTATTAGGAAGAAATTTATTTGTAGTTTTGACATTGTTTCTTGCTTCTCTTCCTTTCCTTTTCTATCATTTTCTTCTCTCGAATTTGTCTGCTATTCTGTCCAATAATATTAAAACTTTAACCATTTCTACTAACAAGTTATATGAGAAACATATAAATAAGTAAAACGTTAAAAATATAAAACAACAATACTCAGCCAAAATGTTGACAATTCCCCTTTATTGAAGGAATTCCCTTGGAATGCTATCAATTCCCAGATGTTTTCTCTTAAGAATGATGCTTCCTCCCTCATGAAGAGGGTAGAGAAGGGAATAGAGAACTCTCTCTTCTCTATTCTACTTTTTTTTTTTTTTTTTGAAAATGATCTATGAATTTCTAAAAGACGGAAGAAAGAATGTTTTTAATATACAAGTAAATACTGCCTTTATAAGTAAATGTCCCAGAAGATCAGCCAGGGCAACTCTGGGGTCTTCAATGATTCTGTACTTAAATGATGTGACTATTTGTTTTTTTAGCAAAAGTTAGACTTTCAGACTCTCAGCAACAGTTAATGCATTACTTCCCCAGTAAGTTCATGACATAATCAGGACATAATCACGTTGTAGCACGTACAAGCTTAGTAGTAAAACACGCTGAGATCTCAGGGTGATTTTTAAAAAGGAGGAAAAAAAGATGCAGCTTGATGGAGGCAAGAAAATAAATCTAGCCACAGAGCTGAGTCTTGCAGTGAATAGTTACCTGCATATTATCTGAAGGGCTTAGAGCAAAAAGTCATGGAGTGGGTAGTGGTGGCTAAATAATAGAGCCGTATGCTTCACTTGGGTTTAGTAATGTGAGAAGTCTAGCTGGCACAATGTGAGAGGCAGTGGCGTCTTTGTCTAGGTGATCTGCCCACCAGACAGGAATTCTGGCCAATGATTGGGATTGGAATGGGGGTATACAGGTAGCACTGTCCAGCAGTTTAAGGGTGATAGAAAGAGTTAAGGCAAGTCAGGACATCAGAACCAATCAAAGGAAGTATATATCAGAGACATGTTACTTTTCTATTTGAGAACTGGTATTGAAATCTGAGAGGGAGTTAGAATCACAAGTTTGAATGTATCAGCTCATTCCTGCAGATAAGTTGGTGTAGGCTATGACTATGCAGGGCTCAACACCATATACTGTGTTTGTGGTATCAAGATCAGTTACAGTTCTAATCCCCACAGAATTTTAGGTAGTGGAGATGGGAGACAAGCACACTCAGCATCTCCTTCACACTGCTCCATCCCACATTTCCATGGAACCTCACCTTGGGGATCCTTGGAACTCACTAGCAAAAAGCAATTTTAGAAAAAGATCAGCTGAAATATATAAATACCAGTGTGCTAACTCTTCAAACAAGCTTAGCTTAACCAATTAGGTTATTTCAAAATTTGAAATTTAGCCAGTAATTGTGCCAGCTTTTTGGTGCCCTGTGTTTATTTACCAATCTGCAGAGACATCAGTCCGTGATGTGAGCACTGCAGTGGTTTTCTATACTTGATACTCATTCCATAGACTCTTCACTCATTCTCTCAAATACAAAGAATACTAAGATTCTCACTGCAGGAACTCTAGGGTTCCCTTGTTCTGACTTGCTTGGAAGCTACAAAGATCATTTTAATGGGTACTCTTCTGACCTTGACAGGAGGCAGTGTGCTATCTGAGACTATCAGTTTTTGCCCTTGAAAACTGCTCCCTGAATTGATAGAGACAAGACTTTAACAAATTGGAGGCAGATTACATGTTATGCTTGATAATAAGCATGACTTATATACTGCATGTGCTTAAAAAAAAAGTGAGACAGCCAGGTGGGAACGGGTCCCCAGGGAAACTCCACCCGACCTGCACACTGGGAAGAATGCAGGCTGGAGTGGAGCCACGGAAGTCTGCGCACTTTGCAGGGGAAGGGAGCCTGGCTCTCTCTTCCTGCGTGGAAACCGGCATTCAATCTGCGAGGCGAGAAGCACTCTAGCAGCAACTCTCACTTTGCTAAGAGTTCCTGTTTCCCCTTTTCTTACTTTTTCACTCAATAAAACCCAGCCTTACTTACCTTTCAAATTGTCTGCAAGCCTAATCTTTGGTGGTCGTGTGACAAAAAATCCCATCTTCAGCTAAACTCAGGAAATGTCCCTCAACAAAAGTGGAACAGGCATTTAATGGCAAATATTTCCAGTTTTAGGAATTACTCTGTTTATAATTTTTTATGTTAGAATGCCTTTTTTTTTTTTTTTTTTGATGTTTTGGGGCCAAGGGAAAACCTTTTCTTTGTTCTCCGAAGGTTTGCTAAAAACTGTTGACGAGAGAGAGAATAGAAGAGGCATACAAATTTATTTGATCATAGTTTTACATGACACAGGAGCCTTTAGAATGAGGACCCAATGATAGAAGGAAAATTGTCTATTTTTACATTTAGGTTTAACAATGTATGGACAGCCATGTAAAAATATGATTCAACAAAAAGAATATGATCTGATGTTAACAGATGGAATGGGGAAACACAGCAAGGCCTGTTTGTCTAAATTCTTCTTTTCCTCTCTTGTGTCTGTATTTTTTCCTTCTGAGTATGGGTCAGGACCCTCTCTGGAATGGGGGTTTTATGACCTATATGCAAACAAAGTTGGTCAGATAATTTCTTTATGGCCAGCTTTTATACAGAAAGGGGGGTAGGGAGTTAGAGTAAAATTTTTAGTATTTATGGCTGACTTTGGCGAAAAGGGATTCTAGTTTCTATTATGACTTACCCTGGGGAAGAGGTATTTTAATTTTTATGGCTAGTCTTGGGGGAGAATGGGACTGAGAGATAGGAGGGCAGGTAAAGGTCAGAAAAAACTTAGTTTTCAGGCTGTTTCTGAGGCACTTATTTTGGAATATTTTCTGAGTCTCAACAGGTTCATGTGAAATGCTCTTAGATAGTCTATGTCTTAGTACCCAAGCCTTGGTGTCAGAATCAACTGGAGTGTTTATGTAAAAAGCAGATGCATTTGCTTAACCTTACACCTGATTCTGAATCACTAGGTGACTCTGATATAATACACACTTTAGAAATCAGGTAGTTGTGGATCCAGGACTCTCAAGCGAACTTAACTCCCTGAATCACCTGCCCCTTAGACTAGTCGTCACCCCTAGGATCTTCTGCACCCTATGCCTGTAACAGTTCATTCGATATTTGGCAAACACGTGTTGATTGCTTCATGTGCACTGGGGATTCTCCTAGGTACCAGTGATTTAAAGTTAACAATACATAAATCTTCCCTAGGCAATACCATTCAGGATATAAGCATGGGCAAAGACTTCATGACTAAAATAACAAAAAGCAATGACAACAAAAGCCAAAATTGACAAATGGAATCTAATTAAACTAAAGAACTTCTGCACAGCAAAAGAAACTACCATCAGAGTGAACAGGCAACCTACAGAATGATAGAAAAGTTTTGCAATCTATCCATCTGAAAGAGGGCTAATATCCAGAATCTACAAGGAACTTAAACAAATTTACAAGAAAAAAACAACCCCTTCAAAAAGTGGGTGAAGAATATGAACAGATATTTCTCAAAAGAAGATATTTATGTGGCCAACAGACATGAAAAAAAAACTCATCATCACTAGTCATTAGAGAAATGTAAATCAAAACCAAAATGAGATACCATCTCATGCCAGTTAGAATGGCAATCATTAAAAAGCCAGGAAAAAAACAGATGCTGGAGAGGATGTGGAGAAAGAGGAATACTTTTACACTGTTGGTGGGACTGTAAACTAGTTCAACCATTATAGAAGATAGTGTGGCGATTTCTCAAGGATCTAGAACCAGAAATACCATTTGACCCAATAATCCCATTACTGGATATATACCCAAAGGATTATAAATCATTCTACTATAAAGATACATCCACACGTGTGTTTACTGCAGCACTATTCACAATAGCAAAGACTTGGAACCACCCAAAAGTCCATCAATGATATACTGGATAGAGAAAATGTGGCACATATACACCATCGAATACTATGCAGTCATAAAAACAGATAACTTTATGTCCTTTGCAGGGACATGGATGAAGCTGGAAACCATCATTCTCAGCAAACTAACACAGGAACAGATAACCAAACACTGTATGTTCTCACTCATAAGTGGGAGTTGAACAACGAGAACACATGGACACAGGGAGGGGATCATCACACACCAGGGCCTGTCAGGGTGGGTGGCTGGGGTGGGGGTCTAGGGGAGGGATAGCATTAGGAGAAATACCTAATGTAGATGTCGGGTTGATGGGTGCAGCAAACCACCATGGCACGTGTATACCCTGTGTAACAAACCTGCATTTTCTGTACATGTGCTTAAAGTATAATAAAAAATAAAAAAAATTTAATAAAAGACATAAATCTGACTTCAAGAAGTATATCATACATGGAAGATAGAGTTCTAAAACACATCACAGTGTGCCTAATGATCGATGTTATATTAGATAAATGCAAAGTGCTATAGGAGCAGAGAAAAAATTGGTTGCCTTCCTTAGGAGAGAAGAAGAGGGCATACTATTTCACAGAAGATGTTACATCTGAGCTGGGCTAAGGCGGGTTTTCAGAAAAGGAGAAAGATGCCCCAGAGAGACAAAAATAAATGCAATGTAGTCCTGTATGTTCAGAGATAATGAGAAATTCTGGTGGCAGGAGCCTAGTTTGCATATATGCAGAAATCTAGGGACTTAATTGAGAGGGGCCCTATGATTTACAGTAAGGAGACCCTACTAGTCTGTAGGTGATAAGAAACATTGAAAAATTTCAAAGAAAATAGTGATATGACTAGATGGAGGACTGTATCTGCTAATCATTAAAAGGAAAATGGTTTCTTTAAAGGAAGATTGTGCCCTAAGATCGATCTCTGCTGCAACAGAACAGCAAAATAATATTGGTTGTTTTGAATTAATATACAACATAAAATAATCCATTTGATTTTTAAAAACAAATAGTTGGATTACTGTCATCCAAAACATAGAATCAGAGATTCCAGTTATCTCATGATGGGCAGTGTTCCCAATGACATAAATTCTGTATTTTTCACAAAAAGAAAAATGCAGTTATCAAGTTTATAAACATCTGAATTGATAAAATATTGTTTTTAAATTCCTTTTTCTCAGTGAAACATTGTTTGTATGTATAATTCTTAAATGCAATTTAGCTATGACAACCACGTGTGCTGTGGAATTTCCCATGCACACATCACTAAAGCGGTCTATCTCCAGGTGTGTCCTTCATCAGCTCAGAGAGTTTGTATTCAATCTTCAGGGGCAGAGGAGAGAGAACAAATGCCTAAGGACAGGCCAAGGAGATTCACTGACTATTTATAGAATAACCTTGTTGGAGAAAATCAGCTCTTCAGAGAGAGAGAACTAAAGCTTTTTGTGTATGTTTAATGGAAACAGCAGCAATGCGAAATATAAAGCAACAACTCCTAATCAAAGGAATACTTTGTAACTCTAAAAGAATGTCAGGAATAAAGGTAAAACGAACAATTAACTGGAATGATTCGTTAGTGTCATCTTTTCTTTTCTTCCATTGTTCTATTGAGATATTAAATCTTGAAATCATTTTCTGAGATAAGTTACCTGCCTCCCTACTACCCTTCAAAATAGTAAAATATTACACATTTAAAATCACTTCTGCACCTTGAATATAAGTTATATATAACTGTTGAATTTTTCTAAGTATAAAAATTGATAAATATTATTTAATAGTGACTTTAAAATTATATTATTTAAATAACATTTTGAATAATTTAAAAAATATTCTACTCTTGTGGATCATAAATACTGCCTGATTTATGCATTTGAAGTATGAGAGATACTTTGTTCCTTTTTATTTGGAAGCAATTTGATGTAGCTGTAGTTTTTTGCAACACTTTTATTATATAATCCCGCCAACAGATCCCCATCCCCCATCTGTTCACTATGATGTTTCCTTCCCATTTTATTCCAGAAGATGCCAAGACAGCCTCCTGGTGGGTTACCTTGGCAACCTCTGTGTCATGTTTTAGAATGTCCCAGGGCTGCCGTTTTATTTCGATTTGCATGCACGTCAGTCAGCTCACTGTAAATTTAAAAGGTTATAGAATCAACCTTTCTTTTCTTGCAGAATTAAAAAAAAACAGATAATTAGGATTACTGTGTAGTAAATAGTAAAATCTACTTATATTTAGTACTCTATATAGGAAAAACTTTGGTTACTCTTACCTAAAGTCATGGTATTCTTCACATGGCACTTCGTAAAATGACACTGCAATGCTGCTGTAATATAAGACTCAATGGGACTGCTTGATCTTGTCTTTGAAAAGCATATCACTTTACAGTCTTTTGATGACCGTCATACAAGGCTTTTCTCAATGGAACTTTTGACGTGTCTGTCAGTGTAAGATGGCAGTGACTCAAGGTTATTTGGTTATATCAAGCTGCAGATTTCACAGTCTCCAATCTAATGTTGAAAACATTTCTTTTTAGTATTTTACATCTAGAGTCACATTCTTTATTTATATTTTTTAAAGTTAGTGACATAATTTCTTTTTGTCTAAGCTTAAAACATTTAATACGTATTTTTGACAAAAATAACTTACAATTTGTGTTAATCTTCAAAGATAGACTTTTGCAGTTTTATTAAAAGCAAGAATTATAGAAGGCTTGATATTTGAGCAAAGTTGTATGTAAAGTTAGTAGCAAAGCTAAAATCAAAAGTAATTATCTCTGAGACTCTCGTGTTTATTAGGTATCAGAGTGAGAGTGATGGATCGCTGTTTTCTCCTTAGGAAGAAAATTACCATCATGCTTACTCCAGTTTGTGAGATGTTTTCTGCTTCTCTGTAAAGAGCTTAAATGTTTCTCTGACGGCCAGTGATGATGAGCATTTTTTCATGTGTCAGAGAAATGCAAATCAAAACCACAATGAGATACCATCTCACACCAGTTAGAATGGTGATCATTAAAAAGTCAGGAAACAACAGGTGCTGGAGAGGATGTGGAGAAATAGGAACACTTTTACACTGTTGGTGGGATTGTAAACTAGTTCAACCGTTATGGAAAACAGTATGGCGATTCCTCAAGGATCTAGAACTAGAAGTACCATATGACCCAGCCATCCCATTACTGGGTATATACCCAAAGGATTATAAATCATGCTGCTATAAAGACACATGCACATGTATGTTTATTGTGGCACTATTCACAATAGCAAAGACTTGGAATCAACCCAAATGTCCATCAGTGATAGACTGGATTAAGAAAATGTGGCACATATACACCATGGAATACTATGCAGCCATCAAAAAGGATGAGTTTGTGTCCTTTGTAGGGACATGGATGCAGCTGGAAACCATCATTCTCAGCAAACTATCGCAAGAACAGAAAACCAAACACCACATGTTCTCACTCATAGGTGGGAACTGAATAATGAGATCACTTGGACTAGGGAAGGGGAACATCATACACCGGGGCCTATCATGGGGACGGGGGAGGGGGGAGGGATTGCATTGGAAGTTATACCTGATGTAAATGACGAGTTGATGGGTGCTGACGAGTTGATGGGTGCAGCACGCCAACATGGCACAAGTATACATATGTAACAAACCCGCACATTAACCACATGTACCCTAGACTTAAAGTATAATAAAAAAAAGAAAAAAAAAAAGAGTTTAGGTGTTCTATAATAGCAACATTCTGAGGAAGATATTCTGCTATGTATTAGTGACTTTCTTCTGTTTGACCCAGAGTTAATGTTACCTTGAAATTAATAACTTTGTCTTTCTAAGGAAGGGTCTCTGAAGAGCTTTTTCTAACTGGTTTTGAGTACTATCATAAACTGGCTCTATTGCTCCCTTTCATTCCTTAGGGGCACTAGCTGAACACACTTTAACCATGGGGTAACTCAGTTACTACTTTCTTTTACTGTGTTTCTTTCTAGGCTTGATTATGCTTTGTCATATTTCAGCTTTGAGTTTGAGAAAAATGATCATGAATTTTCTATTTTCCAAAGTCTTCTCCATCCTAAGAGTAGTAGATGAGTCTTCTGAGACAGTACATTCACTAAGAATGTTTGCATCTGAATATCATTCTTTTTTCAAAATTCTCAACGTCATAAGTTTTCTTTAGATACGAGTTTGTAATGAAAAATTTAATGTATAATAAGAGCCTGTAGTAAAAGATGATTATTTTTTAACTCCAAAGGGGAGTAAAGCTAGCTTGATATCTTACTTACTGGTGTAAAAATCATTTGAAGCAGATCACAAGGAAAGAGAAGAACTGGTGCCCAGACTGATTCACTTTGACAGACTCGTTCAGATTGTTCATGGTAGATAAAGTATCAAATGCAAGTATGCCTAATAGGTCTTATTCTGAAAACACTATTAACTCTAGCTTTTCATGACACTGGTGGTTGCCTTTACTTTTTTTTTTTTTTAGTTTAGTGGTTTTAATGTTTGCTTAACAAAGGCAGATAGTTTCTTCTATTACCATAGTAAGTTTAACTAACCCTGAATGACGGATGCAATAGACTAGCTCTGGTTCTAAAGAGTTATAATTGAGTGCACTTAGCACATCTAGTCAAGCATGATTTTTCTTTTGAAATATTTGGATAACCTTAGGCACAGATGGGTAGGTGAGTTAAAATTATCTTTCCCTTGTTTTCATTCTTTCTTGTTTCAGTCTTTTTAAATTTTCATACAACTTTTTTGCAGCACAATTTACATCCTATAAACTTTACATCTTCAAAGTGTATGACTTGATGAGTTTTGACATTTGAATATATCAATAAAATCATCACCACACTCAAGATAATGAGCATATCCATTAGCCACAAAGGTTTTCTTGTGCCTTTTTGTAATTGCACGCTCCCACCACTTTCCCAACCACAAATTTGTTTTTTGTCACTATAGGTTAGTTTGCTATTTCTAGAGCTTTCTATAAATGTCATTATATAGTATGCACTAATTTTTGTCTGGCTTCTTTTACACAGAGTATTTTGAGATTCATCTACATTGTACCGTATATCAGTAATTCTTCCTCTTTATTGCCTAGTAGTATTCCATTGTATGAAATATTTTAATCCATTCACTTGTTAATGGACATTTGGTCATTTCCAGACTTTGGTTATTACATATATAGCTGTTATGAACAATCATGTATGTTTTTGTGTGGGCATATGTTTCATTTATCTTGGATATATACCTAAGTGTAGGTATATATCTATTTATCTAAGTGTCGGTATATATCTATATATCTAAGTGTAGGTATATATCTATATACCTAAGTGTAGGTATATATGAATTTTAAAATATTCCCCTCTTGTGGATCATAAGTACTGCCTAATTTAAGCATTTGAAGTGTGAGAGATACTTTATTCCTTTATGTTTGGAAGCAATTTGATGGTGCTGTAGTTTTTTGCAACACTTTTATTACATAATCCTTCCAACAGACTCTGGGTCACAGAATAGGTGAATGTTTACCTTTTTAAGAGACTGTTGAAATGCTTCACAAAGCCAGTGTGCCATTTTATATTTTCACCGGTTTTATGTGAGTGTTCCAGCTTCACCACATCATCACCAACACTTGGCCCTGTCAATCTTTTTATTCTCATCATTCTAATACATGGTTTGTTGTTTCATAGTATTCAACAGTGAGCATGTATCATATTTTGTTCATACGTTCCTAGAAGAAAGGGTACCTAATATTCATATGCCTTCAACTTTCTGGAGCTGTACACTGACCAATGGCTTCCCAGTACAACAACAACAATTTACACTTCTACCACCTGTACATGAGGATTTCTATTTCTTTATATATTTGACAATGCATGGTATTGTACCACACCCAAATTGGTCCTGTTCAGTAGGGACATAAGTATAACTTAAATTTGTGTTTCTTGCATTATAGGTAAATTTAAGCAATTCTTGTATATGTAAACTACATGGCTTTCTCTGTCTTTCATTTGTCTTTTATGTCCTTAATTTTTTTTTTTTTGTCAATTTTTAAATTGTTTGTCCAGTTTATTTTTAGAAGCTCCTCCTACATTCTAGGCCAACGTTGTTCAATACATTGAACTTTCTGCAGCGAGGGAAATGTTCTATATTTGTGCCGTCTAATATAATACCCATAGCCGCACATGATTATGGAGCATTTGAAAAATGGCTAGTAATCACTTGAGGTCAGGAGTTTGAGACCAGCCTGGCCAACATGGTGAAACTCCATCTCTACTAAAAATACAAAAAGTTAGCCGAGCATAGTGGTACATGCCTGTAATCACAGCTACTCGGGAGGCTGAGGTGGGAGAAACGCTGGAACCCAGGAGATGGAGGTTGCAGTGAGGTGAGATTACGCCACTGCACTCCAGCCTGGGTGACAGAGTGAGACTCCATCTCAAAAAAAAAAAAAAAAAAAAGAAAAATGGCTAATGGCATTGAGGAAGTGAACTTTTTATTTTACTTAATTTTAACTAATTTTCATTTCATTTAAATATTTGCATGTGGCTAGGGACTACTGTACAGAAAAATTCTAGATATGAGTTCCTTATCAGTATCACATACTGTAATTGCCTTCTTTGTGGCTATTTGTCTACTAATTTTTTCTGTGGTTTTCTTTATTGAATAGAAAGATTACATGTAAAGAGTATATCTCTGTAATTCTTCCCATTGATGGGTCAAGAAGAAGAATCTTTGCTTTTGATGTATTCAATTGTATCAATTTTTATTTTTGGTTTTTAGTGTCAGGGTTTTCTTTAATAAATATTTTCTCATGTTGAAGTCACAAAGATAGTCCCCTTTTTTGTTCTTTTGGTATCAGTTAATCATTTAGTCTTGTTTTCTCCTATGTAGCCATACAGTTTTCCCTTTGTAATATATTAATCTCTTTGTAACTAACTGCTTTGTGGAGCCTTACTTATCATCTTTCCAAATTACATTTGTATCTTTCTGAGCTCTGAGTTCTTTCATTGGGTTGTTTCTCCGTTCTTGTGCTTATCTGATAGTGCTCCTACTATCAATCATAGTTATGACAAGTGTTTAATATCCAACTAGACAATAACCTGATGTTTTGGTCATTTTATTTTTCAAAATTGCTTTAGCTTTTTGTAGATCATATTCTTTAATATGAGCATTATAAAAGCATGATCTTTATTATTGTATAACTTACATATAGTATACGGCTCAATGAATATTTATATGTGTATATAACATGTAATTACCACCTAAAAACTGTAGCATATTTCTACCATTCTCAAAATCTCTCCATTCCTTTTATAGTCAATGCTCCTTCACCCCCAGAGGTAATCAGCATTCTGAATGCTGTAATTATAGGTTAGTTATATACTTCTTTGGTCTGACTCCTTTCAGTCAACTTAATGTTTCTCATGTCATTCACATTATTATATTAGTAATTTATTTTGCAATTTATATTGCTATACAGTACTTCATCTTATGAATATACCACCTTTTTTTATCCACTTTCCTAATGAACATTTGGATAGTTTCTAACTTGAACTTATTTAATGGTGTGCTAGTAAACAATTTCTGGGAAGACAAAAAGTAGCATTTGCCAATTCCCCTGGCATAAATACTTCTACCATGGCTAAGTCCAAGCTGCATGGTTTTAAAACAAGCTTTCCACTTTTTTTGTGAGCATCTACACACTAACTCAAATGTACACCTGGAGCTATTATAAATAAAGCTGCTCTGAAAATTCTTATATAAGTGGGACATTTTTTGTACATTTGAACTAATTTCATTTGGGTATATGTGCTAATTATGGGATTTCTGGATAATAGGATAGACATATGTTTAATTAGTAGAAACTGGCAAATTTCTTAATTACTGGTCATTCTTACAACAAGCAAAATTATACTTTATCAAATTCTTTTCTCCCTTTATTGACATGATCTTGTGATTTTTCTTCTTGACCCATCAGTGGGAAGAATTATAGAGATATACACTTTACATGTAATGGAAATATTACTATTTGATCAAATTATACTCTTTTTTGAACACACTTTTGGATTTGTTTAGTGTTTTGTTTAGGCTTTTTACATAGATATCATACGTTTGTGCTGAAATGAAAGCAAAAATATTATTTTAATTTCAAAACTTAGATTAAAATTTAAAGTATATAAATTAGAACATATAGAAGCTCTCATAAAGTTTCTATTATTGCTTATTTTTAGCTCAGCTTTGTTCTTTAAGGCCATAGTCCTAAAATTATTGTTTTTAACCCTGGAAGTACACTAAAATCACCTGAGGAGCTTTTATAAAAGTTCTGGATCCTCACACTTCGAATCAGAATTGTAATTCCAGTGTCAGGAAATAGCTGTGAGAATCATACGGGGTATCACCCTTAGCTCAGATAGAATCTACTGCGCTAGAGATGCCTTGGTGATTATGAAATATATGTGTACATCATACACACAAACACACACCTTAAGACTATGATTAAGGAGAGGGTTAAATAGTCTTTAGTTCTGCATCTAGTTCTGAAGTTCCATGATTCTTAGAAAATGTTAATTTGCTTATTTAGCTTTCTTCATTAGTTCTGCAGCTCACCAACCAGCCATCCAGTGATTTCAAAGTGCAACTTTTTCCCCTGAAGTGAAATTCACAAAGTTACAAGTGAGGGACTCTCACATGTCTCTAGTCTCAATACATCCCTTTGATTTTCCTAATAGGAGAAGCCAAGATTTTTGCCTTTCTTCTCTCCCGCTTCTTGCTGCAAATAGGTTTTTCTTGTGTTTATTCATTCATCTATCCACTCTCCCAACGAGCTGCTTCTGTAAAAGGTATTTCATAAAGCTGTTTTCAAATCTTACAGATTCCTAATCAACAAAGTGAAGTTTTCTATATTCTTAAGATGATGTGGGGTACATTGGATGAAGTAGTTTTTAAGTCCATCAACAGAAGAGCCTCTCTATGTATCTTTTCTTTTGATCCTCAAAGTCCAAGTTCTTGTGAGGCAACTGAGATTTCAGTTACAGAATGAACTGGCTGAAGTCTAAAGTTTGAATTGAGGTTCATCAACTTTGGGAAATTCAAGCCTCAGCATGAAATAGGCACACTCTTTATTAAGTGTGTTGAGTTTAAATGTATTTTGTAACATTCAGAAAAAAAATGTCTGGCATGGTCCAAGTCAGTAGAGAAAGGCACACAAATTATAAGAGTCAATATGGGAGAGTAGAATGGATACAGGACCAAGATCAGGTGTGAATCAATTTGGAAGAGTGAAAAGAATATAGGAACAAGAACAGTAAGTCTTTGCTCTATTGTTCACTGACTGTTGTGGAAGAAGGGTTCACGTTTTCAGAGCTTAAGTTCCTCCTCCTTAAGATGGGAGATGAATTATTCCCCTTATTTCAGATTCCTACGAGTAACAAATGAAGAAATAGATATGATTTTTTTTAAATTGAAAAGTGCAATCCACATGAAGAATGTATGAATGGTAAAGTGAAGCCACTGAAAAGGAAGTGAACTTTTTGCAGGATATTCATAGAAATGAGTTGAAATCAGAGCTCCAAGCACAGTCCAGTTAATGGCAACAATCATCTATTGTCACTCAACAATGGTGGTAACCTCTATTGAGTCCTTTTTATTTTAGCTACTTAATAACTTTTCTCCACATGAACACTTTCCATCGCTATAGAGAATCTCTAAGAAATCATGTGAGCACATTTAACACAATTATCTTAGTGCAATTTTTCCTCCAGGATCAGAAAACTAGGGACTAGCATTAGATCTTTATCAGAAAATAAATTATCATGCCTTTTAATTCAGTAAGAAACTTTTTTTTTCATTAGATTGATGTTGATGAAATATGGTCTGAAACCTTGTCTAACATATTATGTTGTATTTTGTTTTCGGTTTTTTTTTTTCAGATATAATTTGTTAGTTTTTCATGCGTTTTTTTATTTTGGGTGATCTACAGTTCTCTTTATTAGTATATCTGTCAATTTCTTCATATACAGGGCAATTAATCTCACCTTTTCCCTGAAGTGTATTTTTTAATATATTAGTTAGGCTAAGGAAATAGAACATAAAATATCAGTAAAGAAATTACCATGGAGTTCATTTGCTTTCAGTTTGAATAATGAAATGAATATAGGTAGATAAAGTATACATGATAGCCCCCAGGAAAAACCTAAATGTTGTCTCCTTTCCACTTAAAACATACTAGGCATAATTTACAATGGAGAGAAGTAGATTTTTCCAAGTAGCTTGTGGAACTTAGTACTGGGATGGCTTAGATCAATGGTTTTGAAAGAGGAAGGCAGAATGATTTTGCCTCCAGGGAACTTTTGGCACCATCTGGAGTATTTTTGGTTGTAACAACTGAAGGGGTGCTATAGGCATCTTCTCGCAGAGGCCAAGGTAGGACAAGGCTAAACATGCTACATTGCACAAGACAGCCCCACAACAAATAATTATTCCACTTGAATTATCAATAGTCAGAGATTAAGAACCTGCCTTTGTTTCAATGGGTGATAAGGTTCCATAACTTGAAAGGAGCCTCTACATTGGGCCTTGGGGAGGGAAAAGAAAAAATTTCTTAACAGTGAGTTGAAATAGTGTAAGTGAAAGCCACAATTTCAGCTGGTAGCCTTAAGTGCTGTGGTGTTCACGTTAGCTCCACCTTTGACGCTTTTCAAATTTACAGAAATGACCCTAGTAGACTTAGAATAAGTTGTATCTAAAGCCATTCTATCAATGGATTTGGGGGATTGCATTGGTGAGAGCTTTGATCTTTGTAGGTCATTGAAATGGCCAAAAAGAAAAAAAATACAGAGGAAATTGAATAAGAACAAAATCCAGAAAGATAAGCATGAGTAGGGAATGGTAATACAACGGTGTATCTTGTTCTCCGTAGCTGTTTGGGAGGGGGAGGAAGCAGGTTTGAAAGGGCTTGGGAAAGATGTGGAGCCTACTGACTCAGGATCAAATCCCAGAGGGGCGGTATCTGCGAGTCGCAACCCACAGCCTCAGACAATATAGCTGACCTTGGTCCTAGGACCTGCTAGGGCGCCGGGACACACGGTATGGATTCCGAGGGCGGCTACTGCCCGCTGTGGGACCCTCGCAATGGGACATGGGACTCTGGGCTCTGGAGAGCGTGTAGTACAGAACAGGGGTGCGGACATGCGGGGGACGGCTGTGAGCAGAGCTGGGGCTGGGGCACCGCGGGTCCTCCCTCTTGGGCAGGGAAGGACAGGTCGCACGCGCCACCAGAGGCGCACGGGACCGGTGACAGCTGCATTCGGGCTGGAACTGGCGGCAGGGCAGTCAGGGCGGTATCCGGCGATCGCAGGGTGGGCGGCTTGCAGGGATCAGGAGCAAGAGGCAGGAGGCCCCTCTTTACCCTTAATCCCCGCCTCCCTCTGCCCTGACGCCCAGCGCGCGCTCCACCGCAGGCCGCGAAGTGCCATGTGAGCAGTCTCCCTCCTTCTTTCCCCACGGGCGCCCTGGATTTCGTGCGCGGAGGGCACCCCAAGCCCCACAGACCCTCCCACGCTCTGCCCAAATCCCTGGGCCAGAGTCCACCGTCAGCATCGTTGCTTGTAAGTCTTGTCTGCTTAATTAGACAGAACTTTCAAGAACTGAAAGTTCTAAAATCCTTTCCCGCACTCTTGGTGGGGGTTGGAGTAAGTTGTGGAGAGAGCAGGGAGATTTGACCCGGATTAATACAGTAAATCTTTAAAATAAGCATATCAATGATATA
This sequence comes from Mandrillus leucophaeus, assembly GCF_000951045.1. Taxonomy (NCBI): domain Eukaryota; kingdom Metazoa; phylum Chordata; class Mammalia; order Primates; family Cercopithecidae; genus Mandrillus; species Mandrillus leucophaeus. The sequence goes on from NW_012099277.1 coordinate 341,681, forward strand.
GTTTCATCTTTCCAAACTGCTATTAAATACGACCTGAAGTGAAAAATGGCGTCCATGTTGAGTGCAAAATTTAGAGGGCTGTCATTAGACAAGCAGACCTAGTGAATGCGATCATTCTATTCAGCTGGAACTAGGCTTCTGAACAAGAGTGGCAGAAGTCGTTTCAAAAACTTAAAAATAAGTTCACATCATCTATTTCTTGCATACATCTAGTGATAACATTGATTTTATATGAAAAGAAATTTAGGGTTAATGCCAATTTTGTTGAAACTTTGACCCTGTGCATATTTTACAAACTTATTATTATTATTTTTTGGAACAGTTTTGCAAACGTGACCTATATAGAAGGAGGTAATTTGGGAGTAGGGGGATGAAAAAACTTTTCTAGAGTATAAAACACATTTAATAAGAAACCTGTTACCTAAGCTATTTTCATACACTTCAGCATGCTGGAGTAGGAGTATGAAGATTTTTTTTGTTGTTGAGGCTCTGCTTAGTAATTGTGTGGTCCTAAACAAATCACTTAAGAGGCTAAGGCCGTTTTCCTCACCCTTAATTTTATTAGAGAAGGTCAGTGATTTGATTAGTGGGAATATGATACTTTGTATTTTTCAAACTGTTCATTGGTAATTTGCTTGTCCACCCGACTGCTTTAGGTAGATAAGAGGAGGTGGATTGGGTAAGGAAAGACAGTGTAAGACAGTGTCTTTCCCAGGTAATTCTGATCATGACCTTTTCCTCATTCCCTTCCCTTTAGGAATTTTTTGAACTCTCTAGTGGACAGAGTCTGGTTAACATTTAACTTTATAAACTACCATATTTGATTTTTATGCCAAAGGTTTTCCTTTAGTCATTTTTTTTTTTTCCTGAAGCAGAAAAGTAGTGACATATAGATTTAAAATAGGATGGGGTGGTGAATGTTTTACCTTTGAGTTGCATTTGGTATGTTATTTATTGAAATATTTTATTTGTAAAAATGAGTTTGGGATACCACACATGTTAAATTTTCAGGAGCAGGCTCAGAATATTTAAGAATGAGTGATTTCAACGTCTATTGGGATATGAGGAAATATCTTTATAAGCTAATTAAGATTTTAATTCTTAATTTGATTCAGTTGTCTCATATTGCCTGAGTGAGTTCCACCATTTAAATTGGGCAAACTCAGCTAAGCCCCTTCTCAGCCTGCAGGCATGCCCAGTCTTTGTCAGGAACTGCAGTACACCACCGACCAAATCTGATTTTACTGAAATTTACCTTGAGAGTAGTGTCCATAATGACTCTTTACCATTATTTGAGTACTTAAAATATTTATTATTTGGTAGGTCATGGTTAGAAATTATCTCACATTTTATTTATATAGATTGCTGTAATACATACATGTAAATATATGTGAAAGTGACTAAAATATTAAATTTGCTGTTTAATTACATCATAAACATACATATATCCATAGGATTTCAAAGAAAAAAGCATTACTACTCATTTTTTTTGTTTTATACTAATAATTTGATACAGAATTTAAATCAGTTCTCAGCCTTCGATGGAATCCTACTTAGGATTGCTTAGGCTGGGTGAATAGTCTGTGCAGGCTTGATTCTATAATGTGTTCCTCAGCTATTTTGAAGGTTACAGTTGGAAAATTCTCCCTTTTCTCTGAATATCTAAGATATAACAGGATGTTAAAATGGGAGATTCTTGTCAGGGATACAAGAAAACAATTTATGCCCAACGAATTCCACACTCAGATCTATGCCACCCATACAGGACTTGGAAAGGAGATGATGAAGCCTAGCTTTCAACTCTTGACTTATCAGTCACCAGGATGGTATATTAGTGGTAGCGATGGGTTAACAGGGATGTTGAGAAGACCTGCAGAGATGGTTTGTTTGGACAAATTATGAAGGCTTCCACTCTTTCCTCATAGAAGAGGGAAAGGGGCTGCTTTATGAAGGAAGTAAGTGTTTCTACCTTTCTCAAATCCAGTTGGAGAAGTTTCAAAGTATCAATTTATAGGACCTAATAACATTCCTTGGAGTTTTGGAGATGAATGCTTACATGTACCTGAAAACATGCCCTTGGCTGATCACAGCTGGAAACCTGCATTGTGAGTGAGCTATAATGACATATATGGTGGGGGAAGGATGTATAAGTTTTGACAGTTGATACTTGGAAAAGCTTCTCAGCATAAGATGGATCCAGGATGGGAAAAGATAAAGTTTTATTTTTGTATGAAGTTAGAAGTTTGGATTATTACATTAAATGTGTACTTTAAGAAATGAGACTGATTTTTGACTAAAAAGAACCAGAGAGCTACTTCATGAGGTTTTATCCAGGAACAAGAAAAGAACCTGCCCACAGAAGAGGGTTGAAAGACTAGGAAGTGATTCCTTATGCACACAAAGCAGTCTAATTTCTTTCATGACATGCTTATGCCATAATAGTTCTTTTGACCCTGGCTCAGCTATAAAACCTTTGTCAATGTACTTAATCTTTCCAAAGTTTTAGTTTCTATGTCAGTAAATGAGCATGATATTGGAACCTATTTCAAATATTATTTGTGATAATTAGACTGTAATTAGCACAGTGCCTGACACAATGTAAGCAACTATAGCTATTATTAGTATGATTGATTTTTACACAAATGTCATAACTCCTAGTTCAGTATTGGGCTCTCTTACGTACTAGTAGAAGTCTGTTACATTGAATTATCAGGATGAGTTGGTTGATGCAATAAAAACTAACAATTTTTTTTTTGTATTTGGGGCTAAAAGAAAGTGGTGACCAAAAACTTAACTTGTCTGACTCCTTGATTCTTTGTATTACTTTCAAATGTGAGGAAAAAAAGCTACAGTTTCCCTGACTAGTCTTTCCCCCAACTCCTTCAGTAGTAAACACAATAAAATAACATCTTAGAGATACAACTAAAAATGTAGTTACTAAAGTCCAGGTACAAACTGGAGCTCTATTGGCCATCTTTATAAAAAAGTTTTAGAAAGACAAAACTTCTGATGATAAACTTTTGATGAACTTCTTATGAAGTTCAAAATGGAGACCAATTGTTGAAAAAAAAAGGCAAAGCTAGTACTTCTAGATCAGATGTTGTCGAAGTCCAAGTCCTACTGCCAGTGAATTGTTTTCAAATTACTCAATCATCAAAGGCACATGTGGCTGTGGATAAATGTAAACATTTGAAATCTCAGAAGCACTACTTTGGATTTAAACACTAAGAAGGTTCATGCACACATCGTGACCATGTAAGAAGTAGTACCACTGTTCCTTTCTTTGACTTTCCTAATGAGGAAAACAAACTGATGTGTTACGAAACGTAAGACAAATGCTAAATTCCAGAGGAGGGATTTGAGTTTAGGAAGGCACCAAAAATGTCAGAATGGGTTTTTATGGTCCCATAAACACAAAGGCTTGGCTCTGGACTTTTTGTTAACTTTTAGTAAAATTACACAAGCAAGCCTTTGCATACCAGGATAATTTCCTCAGTTCATAAAACACCCAGAGAAGAAAGCATCAAGCTCACTAAAAACTAGTTCACCATGACTTGCTCAACAATACAAATTAAGTATTAATATATAAAAAAAGTTGGATATCCATGGTTTACTTTTTTGCTATGAGGGGAAATAAACTTAGCACTTTCATCTTGTCTGTAGTTCTTGTTTTCTAAACATGGTATCAAGGTCATTTATTTCTTTGTACATATGTAATCACTAGGATCTGAGAAAAATAACTGCGCAACTCCCGTTCATCTTCTTTCCACGGCTTCTAAGCTCTCAAACTGCAGAGATAAAACATTTCCAAATGTGGGAGGCACAGTATCAGTACAAATTCATCCAAACTTGCAAGAGTCTTTGTATATTTTTAAGTTTCCTTGTTGAGATCTATATCCTTTGATAGTATAAACTGTATCCTTGCAAGAAAATTATCTAAATTTTCAAGGCAGTAAATAATATCGTTTTAGTGAAAATGATGGTATAAATAGTTGTATCTTTTTTATAAACTTATTTTCTTTTCTGTACCCATCTTGTCTTCTGAAAAAGTATTCTAAGCAAGCTTGAAATATAATTCTGAGTTGGAAGTATTCTCATAAGTTACTCAGTCCTACACCTTCATTTTATAGCTGAGTTTTAGAGAGGTCAACATTCCAGATCAACTAGTAAGGCCAGGGCTAGAAGCTAAAACCTTAAGTTTATGACTTTTTCATTCTCTATAATAAAAAGCAGCCCAGGAAAGTTAATCTGTGAAGATGTCTTGTTTTATCTTGTTTTGCTTTTTATTATTTAAAACAATTGGTTTCAGCCAAATTTACGTAAGTTATTTTGTAGAATAGCTTAATAATTTGATATATATATTTTTTAAGATTTGAAAATAATATTGTTTAAAACTCAGTTGTATAAATTATCTTAGTTCATTTCAAGATATGAAACTCTAGTTTAAAATTATGAGAGAACATTTAGAACTTATCTGAAAAAAGCCATAGGATTTGTTAATAGACTGTCTCTTCTTTGGTGAAATGTTGCAATTTTTCCCAACATTTTTTAGACTCTAACTTTTGTGATAGAAAAAAACAAATGTTTAAGGAATTTGAAACAGCATATTTTTTTTTTCAAATATTTTTAGTAGTGCTTTGAGTAGTTTTTTTTCAAATATTTTTAGTAGTGCTTATTTTGCGACTTTTTAAATTTTAAGGTTTGGTATATTAAATATTCTATTATGCGCTGGTGTGTATACTTTGCTTGAAAGTTTAAATTATGGTAAATTTCATAGTTCTGAATTACACACCTTGTCAAACTTAACCACTTGATATATCTTTTTTGGAAGGAAAAGAGTTTAATAGGAGTTTACTGGGTTATATACTAAACAATAGTTTGGTTTATTAATTTTTAATTTGTATAATACAATAAATGCACAGAAATTCATTTGCCAATAAAAATGTTTAAGAATTTTTATAGATGCAAAAGGAATTATTTATTAAATAATGGCAAAATTGGCAATCCATTTGAAAGGAATCAAACAAATTGTGGATCAATTAATATATGTTTAACAAGTAAAATCAGCTATTATTTTAACTATAATTAGGTTATATTGAAACTGTAATAATTTTAATTAGAGATTAAACAAAAACTTGCAAATTGACAAAATGAACTTTATGATTTTAAGACAAATGATTGTGTTAACATTTATGTTTCTGAAATCAATACGTTTTTAAATAAAACAGTGCACGAAATAACCATTCTATTTTTCCATTAAAGTTTTTGAACATTTCTATATGAATAAGATATTTCACAAGTATTCATCTGCCCTTCAAACTCCTTTAATGAAATCACCCTTTCTTCAGTCACCATAACTTAAAGCATTCTTTTTTTTTTTGTATTGGGTTAAAGAAAAATGGTGCCTTCTAATTTAACCAACCACGTGAAAGACTTGACTTGAAACTAGATAAGTAACAATGAAAGCTGCTGTTAGCAGAAAATCTAAAACACATTTGATACTTTCACAGGGATTTTCTCCTATTTAATATATAGTGATGTTAAAATCTTTGGGAGTAGTTGAAGACAGACTTGGACCATTAAGTAAAAGATAGATGATGGTTCATCCATGTCAGTTCTTGAAATTGGTCGTAAAATGCACCATGAAATAAATGTCTCTCATTTGCTATTATATCCCTAGATATCTTTGATATTACACATTAGCGTACTGACTGAAATTGTAGGACGTAAACACTTAATTAGGTGACCCATTATCAGATACATTTTTAAGAATAGGAGTCTGGGGTATGTGCAAATATAAACATTTAAAACATTGTGGTGTATATGACATAATGTATCTAAAAACATCATTGAAACTTAATTATATCCTGGTAGTAGTTCAAGAATACAGAGTTACATTTGGTTCTTTAAAAAATAAACATTAATGTTTAATCATTATTGTTGGTTTATACAAAACAAGGATAATATTCTTCCTAGCATAAGCCAATTAAGTTATCAACAAGATTTTGCTTTTCATCACACACTAGACATTTTATATTGTCATATATTGGATCTTGCACTCCTTATTTTTAAAACAAAAAGCAAACAAACAGCAACAACAACAAAAAAACTATCTCATTAATGGTGAAGAATGTAGACTTTGGATCCAGACTGACTGCATGCAAACCTTGGCTCCACAATTTCATAGACATATGATTTTGGATATTAGTTATACTCCCTGAGGCTCAGCTTTTAAGTAAAGTAACATAAGGTTTGTACCTTTTCTCAAAGGTTGCTGAGATAATTGAATTATTTAAATCATGTAAAGCACTTAGAATTTTGGTCAGTATGTAGAAATCATCAACAAATGTTAACTACCAGCTAGTTTTCCTTCCTTTCTGTCCTACTTTTCAAATTATTATCTTATGTTGCATTCTCTTCTTTCTTTAAATTTTTCCCCTAGGTCCTATAGATATGAATCTGACTTCTCTAAAACTAAATTGTGTGTGTATGTGTTTGTGTGTGTATGTGTGCATGACAGAGAGAGAGCGAAATAGTAATATTTTGATACAAGACATAGCAGAAGCACTTACAGGATTTCTCTTTACACTAAAGAGCCATCTTACAATTAGAGGCAATTTCATAGCCTGTTCTACCTACATACTTAAACACAATGCTTGCAAGTCTTAATCAGTGACCAAAATAGATCGGCTATCACTATATACATTAAAACCACTTGTTTTCACACTTTTTAATAATTCCTTTAATGATGATAAATCTCTGAACCAGCAAAGGATAGTCAAATATTTTTTTAACCAATGTGGAAGCTTTTAGTGTAGTAGTTGAGATTATTGACAGAATTAGATAGTAGCAAAATTATTGCTACTTAATAGCTGTGTAACGTGGCATAAATTACTCAACTAGACTCCCTCTTTAAAATGGCTTGAAGATTATACATTTCTGATGATTTGCATAAGTACAATTCACATAATGTTTCTCATAGTTCAAATAATGCTTCAAACAGGAGCTGGCAAGGAGTAAACAGAAATATGATTGCAGTAGTTGTTATTTACTTTTCAATTGTACTGTAGAAGAATCTTATTGTTTAATTAGCTCAAATGTCATAAAAAACTGCCTTAGTCTTCAGTTTTGCTTTGGTTGTAGAAACTCAGCCTTGGAATTTATCACTTCCGGATATACCTAACCACATCTTGTCCTGGCAAGATCCAAACAGAAAGGTCAGTCATTTCTTATTAGAGGATAAATCAATTGGTGAGTTTCCCAGTGGCAGTATTCACAAATGTCGAGACTTTCCAGGATCTCTTAATGTGGGGAAAATAAAAGTGAGCATGGTGATTTCAAAGACATTTGCCCTTAAAGTAAATTTCAGCAAACCAATTCCCAAATCAAACTGTGACCCACAGCCTTTTATGACTCTTAATAAGAGTGACAAAATAGTTTATTTTTCAAATATAAGTCCACATTTTATTACAGTTTTTTAGAACATTAGAGAAAAGTTCCACATAAAATGAAAGGGAATTTGTTTGTGGGCTACAAATCAATTCTGAATAAGCAATTATTAAGGCTTTCATCCTCGTGACTTGGGACAACTGCAGGGTTAGAAGCTCATGCTAAGTCACTCAACATTTGTGGGATATCCAGTGTGTGAGAACTGAGTTCTGAATAATGCAGCAGCATCTATGGAATATATTAAATATTCACAAACAAATCTTATTTTAAGGCATAAATTATTTTAAGTTGCCTATGGATATTTTTGAATGAGGTAGAATATTTTATAAAATCAAGCATTTATTGGAATGTACGTTACTGTTTGAAAAGGAAAAATATGTATGGGCCCCACTTACAGCTGTGCCAAATATTAATAATGATCATGAAACCCCTTTAAATTTAAACTAAAAATCATTAAAATGCTATGTTTAAGATTTTAGAAAATATTACAGTTTCCATGGGAATACAATATTCTTTTGAAATATTTTGGGAGTTATCATCTTGCTAAACTAGCAATATTTAGGGATATTTTTATCCTGAAGCAATATTTAAGCAATACCCTTTGAATCAATATTTAAGATAACTGCAGATATCTGGGGAGTTGTAAAGACAGTTGTGTTATTATATGTGCATTTTAAACCTACTTTCTGCCAAGAAAGTAAAAAAAACTCAGGCATTAGAGGGATTATTTTTTAGTCTCTAAAAGTGTAAGCTGATAAGAACGGATAAAACCAGTAAGAAAAATTCATACTCTCATCACAGATATGCCCAGAGTTGCCTTTTAATTTTTCTTATTTTCTGCTTTTGCAGTATACTGCGGAAAAACAGGGAACAGGAAACAGAAAGGAGTAATACCTCTTCTGGCAGAGCGGTGTCTTCAAACTGCAAACTGTGTAGAATAGAGAATGGGGAGTTAAAGGTTTCTATCATTCAGGACGGGGAGTAAAATACAAAATCAAAATTCTTAGATTAATTACAGGTGAGAATGGTGTACAAGGCATTCATCTCTTAAATAAAAAAGAACCTCTATAGATTTTACAAGGTGAGGTTCAATAAGATTCTGTGCTGGGCAATATGACAGACACAGAAATAAGTTATTTCAGGGGCAGATGAATATCATTAATTGTATTTCTTCAAGCAGTTCCTTACACGTTGCTAATTGGAAATACACTTGTTACTTGTTATGTGACGTCATCATTTTAAACTAGGGATTTAGCAAATAAATAATATAGTAAAAATTCTCAACTTATTTATTTCCCTCTCTTTGTATACCTTGTTGCTTAATACAATTCTATTCCTGTTAGGCCTTTATCCCATTGCTCTTAGAAACTGCCAGTATTCATTTTGCCTTTTTACTTCTTATGTTATTAATTCTGTTTGGAAGATTATCTACTCCCTTATCTGGCTATTTTAAACATCTCTAAAGGGTCAGAATAAATTTTGCCTCTTTGATGATGTCTTTAAATTTTCTTTTCTCTTTTCTTTTTCTTTTCTTTTCTCTTTTCTTTTCTTTTCTTTTCTTTTCTTTTCTTTTCTTTTCTTTTCTTTTCTTTTCTTTTCTTTTCTCGTTTCTTCTTTTTTTCTTTTTGAGACAAAGTCTTGTTCTGTCACCCAGGCTGGAGTGCAGTGGTGTGATCATGGCTCATTGCAGCCTTAACCTCTCACGCTCAAGTAATCCTCCCACTTCAGTCCCCTGAGGCTGGGAAAACAGGCACAAGCCGCTATGCCTGGGTAACTTTCTATTTTGTGTAGAGTCAGAGTCTGACTATGTTACTAGGCTAGTTTTAATCTAGTTTTAATTGTTTTCTGCCATAGTTTTTTTGTTTTGTTTTGTTTTTTTGTTTTGTTTTGTTTTGTTTTTTAGCTGGGACTGCAGGTGCTCACCACCATGCCTGACTAATTTTTATATTATTCCATAGAGATCAGGTTTCATTTTGTTGCCCAGGCTGGTCTCAAACTCTTGGGCTCATGTAATCTCCTGCCTGGGCCTCTTGAAGTGTTAGGATTGAGGTGTGAGTTACTGCTCCCAGCATCTGCCATAGTTCTTAACCCCTTTTACTATTGTAATTGTGAGTAATTAATACAAAGTAAAATGATTTAATTAGAATTATTAATTATGATTTATTAAAATTGTAAACTATGAAAATATAGCTCCAAATGATCACAAAAACTTTCAGGCATGGATCCCATAATCTAATTCTCCTATGTTCTCTTCAGTGCCAGTAATAGTGACAGTCACAGCCTTGGAAATAGAGATGAGGGTCCATCAGTGGGAAAATTTTATGATAAAATACAATATTTACAGAAATACTAATTATCTATTTTATATTAATTAAATATAATGATACTGTACTGCCATTTATAGGATACTGCATTTTCAAACCTTTCATAGATGTGTCTCAAGTTTTGATCAATTTATTCAAATTTTTAAAAATGTTTTAGAAATGTTGCTGGGCATCGGTTAGGATGCTGCATTTCAGTGACCATATGTGGACTGAGACTAGCCAAACTCGGACTTGAAACTGTTTGAGAGTGACTAACGTGGGAGCCAGAGACTTAATGGAGGGGGCAGAATCAATGCAAGATGCTTGGTGTATCCTCTTCTCTGTCATACTTTTGAGAAATTTGTGAATGAGGACAAATGGTCGCAAGTATTGAGTATTGGGATGATGGTGGTAGCAATCCTCTCATTGAAATCTAATTGTATCATGAAAAGCCTGCTATAACAGAATAACTTTAAAATTAGGATAAAAATGTCATAAGTAGTGAGAGGAAAAAACATTGGTAGCATGCCATCTTAAAAAGCGATATAACTACAACAAACAAACAAAACAAACAAACAAACAAAAAAAAAGATGCAGAAAAGGTTTTCGATAAAATTCAACAACCTTTCAGGTTAAAAGCCCTCAACAAACCAGGCGTCAAAGGTACACACCTCAAAATAATAAGAGCCATCCACAACAAACCCACAGCCAAAATCATACTGAACAGGCAAAAGCTGGCAGCATTCCCTTTGAGAAACGGGAACAAGGCAATGATGACAATTTTCACCACTCCTATTCAACATGATACTGAAAGTCCTAGCCAGAGCAATAAGGCAAGATAAAGTAATAAAAGCCATCCAAATAGGAAGAGAGGAAGTCAAACCTTAACTCTTCACAGATATTATGATACTAGACTTAGAAAACCCCATAGTCTCTGCCCACAGGCTCCTAGATCTGGTAGACAACTTCAGCAGAGTTTCAGGATACAAAACCAATGTATAGAAATCAATAGCATTTCTATATACCAATAACATCCAAGCTGAGAGCCAAGCCAAGAACACAATTTCATTCACAGTAGCCACAAAAAGAATAAAATAGGAATACACCTCGGAATACAGTTCACTAGAGAGGTGAAAGATCTCTATAATGAGAATTACAAAACCTTGTTGAAAGAAATCAGAGATGACATAGACAAATGGAAAAATGTTCCATGATCATGGATAGGAAGAATCAATATTGTTAGAATGACCATACTGCCTAAAGCAATCCACAGAGTGAAGGCTGTTCGTATCAAACTACCAATGACATTTTTTCACAGTATTAGAAAAAAAATTCTAAAATCCATTTGTAACCAAAAAAAAAAAAAAAAAAAAAATCCCAAATAACCAAAGTGATCCTATGTAAAAAGAACAAAACTGGAGTCATTATACTACCCAACTTCAAACTATACTATAAGATAACAGCAACTAAAATAACATGGCAGTGATACAAAAACATACAAATGGAACAGATTAGAAAACCCAGAAATAAAGCCACACATCTACAACCATCTGATATTCAACAAAGCCAACAAAAACAAGAAATGGAGAAAGGACTCCCTATTCAGTAAACAGTGTTGGGATAATTGACTAGTCATATGCAGAAAATTGAAACTGGACCCCTACTTTTCACTGTACACAAAATTCAACTCAAGATGGATTAAAGATTTAACTGTAAAACCTATAATTATGAATATCCTAGAAGAAAATCTAGGAAATACCATTCTGGACATCGACCCAGGCAAAGACTTCATGATGAAGACTCCAAAAGCAATTGTAACAAAAATGAAAATTAACAGATGAGACCTAATTAAACTAAAGAACTTCTATACAGAAAAAGAAACTAATAACAGAGTAAACAGGCACCCTGTAGAATGGAAGACAATATTTGCCAACTGTGCATTCAACAAAATTTAATATCCAGAATCTACAAGGAGTTCAAACAAATCAACAAGCAAAAAACAATCCCATTAAAAATGGGTAGATGGCATGAACACACAATTATGAAAAGAAATCATACATGCAACAAACATGCATGTGAAAAATGTTCACTATCACTCATCATTCCAAAGTCCCTTCCACATTTTCAGGTACCTTGATAGTAATACCCCACTTCTGATATGATTTTCTATATTAGTCCGTTTTTTCGTTGCTATAAAGAACTACCTAAGACTGGGTAATTTATGAAGAAAGGAGATTTAATTGACTCACAGTTCCACAGGATGTACAAGAAGCATGGTTGGTGAGGCCTCAGGAAACTTCTAATCACCGCAGAAAGATGAAGGGGAAATAAACATCTTCTTCACATGGCAGAGCGGGAGGAACAGAGCAAAGGGGGAAATGCTACACACTTTTAAACAACCAGATCTTGTGAGAACTCAACTATCATGAGAACAGCAAGGGGGAAAACCTCTCCCATAATTCAATCACCTCCTACCAGGTCCATCCCCCAACACTGGGGATTACAATTCAACATGAGATTTGAGTGAGAACACAGAGTCAAACTGTAGCACTGAGTATATACCCAAAGTAATATAATTTGTTCTACCATAAAGACAAATGCACAGGTATGTGCATTGCAGCACTATTCTCAATAGCAAAGACATGGAGTCAACCAAGGTGCCCATCAACAGTGGACTGAATAAAATAAATGTGGTACATATACAACATGGAGTACTACTTAACTATAAACAAAAACGTGATCATGGCCTTTACAGCAACATGGATGAAACTGGAGGACATAATACTATAAAAATTAACGCAGGAACAGAAAACAAAATACAACATATTTTACTTATAAGTGGGAGCTAAACACTGAGTACACATGGATGCAAAGAAAAGAACGATGGACATTGGGGCCCACTTAAAGGTGAAGTGTGGAAGGAAGGTGAGGATTGAAAAACTACCTATTGGGTGTTATGCTGATTACCTGGGTGACAAAATTGTCTGTACACTGAACCTTCACAACATGCAATTTATCCATGTAACAGAGCTGCACGTGTACCTCTTGAAACTAAAGTAAGAGTTGTAAGGAAAGAAAAATAAAATTTATGGAGTTATTTATTTTTTATTATTTACAGTTTAGGTTATTTTCTATAATTTCCCCAAACAAGATAGGACAGTATGATCTGCTCCTTTCACTTTATGTTTAAGTCCTGCAGCATAGTCTCTAAGATAATTCCTTTTAAAAACATCTGACATGAGGTACTACCCATTTTTATCAGCGATCTTTATTAATGCTTTGATATTTAAATTGGTCTTTTCTGAAGCTTAGCTAGGTATATTATTCTTTTCTTTAGTTTTTAATTTATTTGACTCTGATGCATTTCCATTTGTCTATGAGTTTCTAATTCAATCTTCCAATATTATTTTTAGTAGTTCACTACATTTTCTATTTCACTCTGTACTTGATTTGAATTTCATTCACATGATATCTTCAGTGCTCCAGTTGGCAATCGTGAGGGATTTAACAGTAAAGAAATTGAGCAGTGAAGGTGGGTAGCTTATATTAATGGGAAAAACCTAGTAACAGGTTTTATAAGTGGTCAATTCACTTCTGAATATTTTTGGGCAGTGATGAGTTTTGTTTTTTCTATCCTATCTTATAAATTTAGGGGTTTAGAAAATAAATACTCAAATATTAGGGAATTTCTATAATTTTTTTTAGCTAGACATAAAGAGAAAGTATCCTTAAAGACTGATTGTGACTTGACTAAGAGCCCAAACTATCACTCATGGAAGCTTCTTCACCATGAGTCTTGGAACTCTCTCTGCAGTGGCACAGTGTACCACCACGTCTCCAGAAACATCCATCTGTGGGTGCATATGACCACGTTGTAAATATTTCCACTCATTCTCATCATCCTTTCTAAAATACCATTAATTTCCTCTTTTTCTCTCTCTCCCCACCACCTTCTTTCATTATTAGTACTATCTTCTTACACAAATTTTAGCTGTATGCTTTTCAAGAGATTGAAAAAAAATAATAGACTGTGTTTCTGGAGCAATTTAGGTTTACAGAATACAGAGAGAATCCCATATATCCCCCTTTCCCTTGCACAGTTTCCCCTGTTATAAACATCTTGCATTAGTGTGGTACATTTTTAATAATTGATAAATGAATACTGACACATTTTTATTAACTAAATCCCATAGTTTACATTAGCTTTCACTCTGTTTTACATTCTGTGGATTTGGACAAATGTATGATGGCATATATTGACAATTACAGTATAATACAGAATGGTTTCACTGCCTTAAAAATCCCACATGCTCTACCTATTAATTCCTTCCTCCCTTCCTTCTCCTGAGATCCTGGTGGCCTCTGTTCTTTGTACTGTCTCTACGGTTGTGCCTTTTCCACAATCTCATAGAGTTGAAATTATATACTATGTGGCTTTTTCATATTGGCTTCTTTCACTTAAAAATGTGCTTTGAAAGTTTCTCCATGTCTTTTTATGGCTTGACAGTTCATTTCTTTTTCTTGCTAAATGATATTTCATTGCATGAAAGTACCACAGTTTGTTTGTTCGTTCATTTATTAAATAACACCTTGGTTGCTTCCAAGTTTCGGTAATAACAAATCTTACTATGTGGACATAAGTTTCAACTCCTTTGGGCAAATACCAACAAGCATTATTGACCATATGATCCCACAGAATATGTTTGGTTTTATAAGACACTGCCAAACTCTCTTCGACAGTGACTGTAACATTTTGCATCACCATCAGCAATGAGTGGGAACTCCTGTTGTACCATATCCTCGCCAGCATTTGGTGTTGTAACTGTTTTGTATTTTGGTCATTCTAATAGGTGTGTAGTAGCATCTCATTGTTCTATTTACACCTCCTTAATGACATGTGATGTTGAGCATCTTTCTAAATGCTTATTTTCCATCTGTATATCTTCTTTGTTTAAGTGTCTGTTCAGATTTCCTGCCTACTGTTTAAATGGGTTTTTTTCTTATTGTTGAATTTTAAGACTTCTTTGATATTTTGGATATCTGTTCTTTTTTCAGATATGTGTTTGGCAAATATTTTTTCCCAATCTGTGGTTTGTCTTTTCATTTTCTTAACTTTCAGGAGATTTTTATTGCTAATTCTTCCTTTTTATGATAAATGAGTCCATCATTTTCATACCTAATTCAAAAGACATTCATTACAATCTTTCTGAATCTTGACATCTTCAGTCTAAATTAGCACATACTACTTTGAATCTGGCTTAAATAATTTGCTACTTTATTATAAAATAAAGTCTAATATAACGTATGTATCATCTAAATCAGTCTTTTATTTCCTGCTTATTCTTATTATTAGACTTTTTTCTTTAGAAGAATAGTTTTGAATTGTTTTCTGCCAATTAGCCATGGTTTCTATTTTGAACTTTTTAATGCAGTGCTTATTGAAATAAAAACTATTTTTAGTCTATCATTTTCTTAGTACAGTTTTTATGAAGTAATCTTTAATGCATGTTGCCAAGTGAAGGAAGCCTGTCTGAAAAGGCTGCGTATTGTATGCAGCCATACGTATACAACAATATGACATTGTGCAAATGGCAAAACTTATAGTAAAAGGAGCCGTGGTTGCTAGGAAGTTGAAAGGGGCAGGATGAATGGAAAAGCACAGGTGATATTTTACGACAGTGAAACTATTCTGTATGATACTTTCATGGTGGATACATGCATGACATTCTGGATTTGTACAAAGCCATAGAACTGTAAAACAAAATGAGTGAACTTCAGTTAATAACATTGTCTCAGTATTGGCTCATTAGTTGTAATAAATGCACCAGTAATGCAAGATGTACCACACTAATACATAGGAGACTGTGATAGAGAAGTAGAGGGAGTGAAGTTGAGGGAGTAATGGGAACTCTGAACTTTCCACTCAATTTTTCCATCAACCTAGAACAGCTTATTAGCTTAAAAAAAAAAAATCTTTGGACTGGGATCTATTTATTACTGTGGAAAAGAATGAAGTCTTGGACTCAGTCTATCAGTCTATCTTAATGTTTACTTTGAATAAAGAGCATACTCCTCTTTCATATGGATAGAAATGAGATCAGACAGTTATTAAGATCCTATGTGGAGAATTGAAAAGGCTGTTGTATGGATAACCGGTATGAGTTATGTCAGAAACCTAAGTTAGGGGAAGAATATACACACCTATAATACCAAAAAGGAAATTATTCAAATGTTTATTAGAATAGTAGATGCAGGTAAGTACATCCTGAGTGAAGTGCAGCTAAAATCCAGTTATGTCATTATTCTCAATAAAATGTTTTAAAAGAAACTGACAAATTCTAGGCACATACGGTGATTTGTAAAGAGGGACAGGTGATCTGGAATTATTTGAGATGGATATGGTTGGTGACTGGAGTAGGGTTGTAAAGGAATCTGGCTAGTCCTGATCCTGTGTTTCACCTGAAAACCAGGATCACAAAGCTATAATATCCTAGTAATATCTATTCAGAAGCCAAAATCTATTGTCTTAAAATTTCTACTCACCTTCTTTAGTTTTATCTGTTGAAACGTAAGTTTTAAATGTAAGAACAAGTGTGATCTAGGATTTACTAATAATAGCATTATTACTTATTTTTGTTTTCCCTGTTGTATACATTTAATCAATATCCTAGTTCTTCTCCTGATCTTAAACTAAAGCAAGCCTCTTAATCCTTTGGCCAAACAAGTTTTATTTTAATGATTATATTTTCAAATTTCACATAACAATAAAAACTCTGAGCCCAATTTGAAGTTGAGGGCTCTCTGCTTCATGAGTTTGGGCCTGCTGAATAGACGGAATGCCTACGGTTGGAGAAAGGAAAGTGATTCATTTCTTTTCTCCTTCCCTATCTCACTCCTCTGTTCTTGCCAGCACAGGGGTTAGAGGAGAAGAGAGGGAGAAGATGAATGCTTTTGCTGAAAGGATAGCTGGTACTGCCCCTGGGTTTGCTGTATCTGGCAGGAGTTAAAACTGTCTATCCTCATATGTATTTCTTGTAGAGTGTTCTCCCTGGTTATTCCAGAAACACCAGTCGCTGAGGATCTCTCACCTGCAGTTCCCTGCTGGATCTTCATTCTGACTGGTAAGTTGTTGCTTCTTTTGCTGAGGTCTTCACACCTCCTCCCGTGGTTTTCATGGAAAGGAACTTATGTAACCCCATACTTGCTCCTTCGTGTGACTTGCACCTGGTCGTGAAAAATTCTGGTGCATTCTTGTTCCTTAAAACTCTGAGTACCTGCAGATCCCCTTGTGGGGATAGTCTCTCCTGTGCTTTTCATGAGAAAGATAGTCACATGCCCAGTTTCTGTGTATTTTTCAGGTTAAATTCTAACACCCGCCCAGGAGATTCCTCTCACTCCCCACAGCTCTTCTTCATTGATTTGGTGTTGAAAGATAATGCTTCCCCATCCCTTCATTCTTTGAAAAGCTCTGCTTTAAACCTTTATTCATAGTGACTGAGAGGTATAGAAGTCATCTCATGATTCCTGCCTTCCATAATAAATCCTTGTTCAGAACTTCACTTTCCCATTTTAATCTCTTATAACAGAAGCAACCCAGAACATACTTTTTCTTCAAATATTGAGATTTGTAAAGAATCCCTCTGTCATCTCATTTTTATGCTAAAGTCATTTACTGAAGGAGTGACATCCCCAGACTCCTCAATGTCATTTTTCCTGTTTTGAGCTTAACGTGATCTAATTGAAGAGGGCCTTTTGAATATGTGGCAAGTAATAAGACAAACCTACCAGACCAACACTGATAATTCAACAAAAGACACATATTTGTGATATATAAATCAAATGCTAATAAGATATGCTCAACATTTAAGTATTTTACCCATGAGAGGAGTGGGTGATGGGTTTTTTAAAAATACATATATATATAAAAGAAAAAGGGTTAGCCTGAAAAGTGAAAGCTCCCAACTATGAAATGGCAGAAGAAATTATTTAATAGATTATCAGATGCATACTTTGTAGATTTGTATATATACTTTCCTTAGATTGCTAAGCTAAGTATGAAAGCATGACCTACTTTTCCTCAACTTATGCCTCATAGTGGGTATTTGCTCTATTCTCTGTACTGCTATTTTCTCCCTGAGTCACTCTTCTACAGAAAGCACTTCCAAAATTGACTCATGAAAGACAGACAGTTCTGAGTATCTTAATCATAGATTCATAGTTTGTATTCATCTGGTTCACAATTCTGTGAATTTCCAATTTTTGTTCAATTATTTATATAAAAATGAACACATTTTAACTCTTATTTAATTGGCAGTATCTAATAATATCTCCCATTTGCTACTTGCCTTGTGGACATTGAGAGAAAGGTTCAGAAAATTCAACTGGCATTTGGGAAGGCTGGCCTAGATAATCCTATTTCTGGAAAATTATCGATTTATACTACATTATACATTAAAAACCTCTTCTTAAAATTATGTCACTCTTTTCCTTTCTCCTCAGTTAAATCTATGGGATCTCCCTTTTATTTGTTTTTCAATTGTATCAGGTTCCAGCCCCAGCTGAGGTCCAAGGGGAGTGGGTGGATGAATGGCAGATAACTGAAAGAACACTTGGGGGCCATAGGCAGGTGAAATGTAGTTTTATTCAGCAGCTCTCTCGTCAACAGCCTACTCACATTAACTCTCTCACATTGTTCACCTTTATCTCCGCTGTCTGCTCCAGCTCTGTGGCTCCTGCTGCCCCCATGCCTGCAACAGCATGGCCGGCTCTCCCTTGCCTTCAGGGTCAGCAGCTTAACTCTTTCTCTCTCTGGGCACCAGCACGAGCCCTGCCATGGCTCCCCTCTGTCTTGCAGATGGACAGCTCTGGTTCTCTCTCTTTCTCTGGGTGCCATCACCATGTCAAGTCATGCCCAGGAGCCCATACAGTGTCAGCAGGGCAGTTATACCTTCTACAGACAATAGTGGCTCAGAGCCAAGAATGCACTTACACAAACAGATTA
Organism: Mandrillus leucophaeus; assembly: GCF_000951045.1. Taxonomy (NCBI): domain Eukaryota; kingdom Metazoa; phylum Chordata; class Mammalia; order Primates; family Cercopithecidae; genus Mandrillus; species Mandrillus leucophaeus. Next base: position 360,434 of record NW_012099277.1, read on the forward strand.
TATAACAAGTGGAGTATGTGCCTGCACCCTAAACTTGCTGAGTCATGCAGGCCTGGATCTCTGCCTTGGCCTAATTCTTGACCAAAGCACATCCATGTGCCTTACACTCTACCCACTAGGCCGAGGGAGACATAGGTTTTGGACACACAGGTTTGATACATAGCTTTGGGCATGCAGACCCGGTACACAGCTTTGGCACATAGGCCTCAGACACATAAACCTGACACATACACTCTGAGCATGCAGGCCCGATGGACAGGTTTGGGCGTGCAGGCTTTATACATACACATGGGCTTTAATAAACTGCTCAGCTATAGGTGCAGATTACCATAGGCATCGCCTCCTTGGTGGTTACCATTCACACTGCCCTGAATTCGGTTCATTAGCTACTTTGCCTATACCTGGTTTCAAACCATGTAGTGTCCATACTAGACTGGACTGTGACACCAGTCCAGGCAGCAATAGTACCTTGGCTAGACCCATCTGTATACCATGCCCTATTAGGAATGGGGGGATGCACTTCTTAACGGTGAAAGCTCAGCATCTAGGGGTGCCTCAGTCTCCATGGCCTTACCTTGCATTAGGATCCTAAGGCTTCTTGTACCTCTGTTGCTAAGGGAGTTGTACTCAGCGTACTCCTCTGTTCCAAGTAGGCACCCCACTTCACTAAAGTGGATCTGTGTTGTTTCAGTCCAGGGGTTATTACCCACGAAGGCACCCATCCTGCTATTGGGTAAGTCGTCCGCACGGTGATGACTGTAACCCATCCTGACATGTTCTTATAAAGCTGAAGGGCGGTGTATGCAGTTACTAACTGCTTCCCTATTAATGAACACCAGAACTCGGCTCCCTTCCACAGCTGGGACTAAAAGCCCACTGGTTCTTCCAAGCACTCCATGCGCTGCCATAGGCTCTAGCCGGCACTATCTGTAGTTGCATGTACATCAAGTTTAAATGAGAGCCCCTGGTTAACTACCCGCAGGGCTTGTGCCTGCTGAATAGCCTGCTTGGCTATTGGAAAAGGCTGCCTCAACCTTATCATCCTAATCCCAGGCAAAAGGGGCGTTGCCAATTTTAAATCTGCAAGAGAATCAAAGGTTAACATAACATCATCAACAAGATTATGAGATAGAGTGGGGCTATGCATATTGCCCTGTAGAAACACTGTGAAAGTCCACTGTCACCCTCCCATGAAGGCAAACTATTCCTGGTTCTCTGGACAAGAAATCCCAGTTCCATTGTTAAGCAGTCCAGCAAGTCTGTGACAGACGGTATGGCTGTGAAGCCGTGCAAAACATCCCCAGCCAGAACGTCCTCAGGCATGGGAGAGACATACACGGTTCATGAGCGGAGAACCAAGCAGCTGATGCCAAGATGCAAAGATACAGGTTTCACTTTCACTGACCAGTCTTCATGACCATCAGTAACTGCAGCTCTGCCCAGAAACTTGTCCAGGTTCAGAGTCCAGTAGATTGCCAAGTCCACATATGGCCTTTGGTCGTCCAGTGCCCTCCAAGCCAGGCATCTTGGTCAGTCTCTTACCAAACAGAAAAGGCTTTACACTTCCGCCTAACTGCAGCAGGCAATCTGTGAACTGGAACGCTTGGGCGAGACTGGGTTGCCCCGCAATGTCCTTTTCCCACATGACTTACACTAAGTCTGTACATGACTGCCGACATTACTTGCTTAACTCCTGCAACTCAGTGGGGGTATAAGCACTGTAAGAGCTGTGTTCCACCACTGTGGGGGGACCCTGTGCTCTCCCCTGGGGTCCCATTGGCTGCTCATGTTCTGCCTTTTGATGGATCACAGGGCAAGCCCACAGCAGAGGAGCCTCCTCCCTGCCCTGCATCCTGCAGGGACTGGGCATGCACCTCCCGCAGCACAGTTACAAATGCCTGTCTGACTCTGCTGGCAAAGGTGTATTCCTCCTTGGTGCTGTGCCTTTCCAGGTACTTCAGTGCCCTCTTCATACTCACAGGAGACCCATCCACTGCCCCCCATGTTTCCATCAGATCCCATCCTTGCAGCATGGCTGCCACTGGGTACCACAGTCCATGCTGCGGCCACAAAGCCGACCGAGGAGCCCTCAGGGGCTGAAGACCCACTCACCTCATCCTGCTGACCATGCCAATTGTCAGGTTCCAGCCCCAGCTGAGGTCCAAGGGGAATGGTGGATAGCTGAAAGAACACTCCGGGGGGCCATAGGCAGGTGAAATGTAGTTTTACTCAGCAGCTCTCTCAGCAGCAGCTTACTCACATTCACTCTCTAACACTGTCCACCTTTATCTCAGCTGTCTGCTCTGGGTCTGCGGCTCCTGCCCTTCCAACAGCTGCATAGCAGGCTCTCCCTTGCCTTCAGGGTCAGCAGCTTAACTCTTTCTCTCTCTGGGCACCAGCACAAGCCATGCAATAGCTCTCCTCTGTCTATCTGCAAGACAGACAGTTCTGATTCTCTCTTTCTCTCTTTCTCTGTGTGCCAGCGCCATGTCAAGCCATGCCCGAGATCCTGTACAGTGTCAACAGGGCAGTTATGCCTTCTACAGACAATAGTGGCTCAGAGCCAAGTATAAGCTTATACAAACAGGTTATATAACAAATGGAGTATATGCCTGCACCCTAAACTCGCTGAGTAATGCAGGTCTGGATGTCCGCCTTGGCCTAATTCTTGACCAAAGCACATCCATGTACCTCACAAATTGTTTGTCTTCTAGCAACTGATAACCTAGAAAAACTTAGGCAAGCACCAAACAACAGAATAGTAACTCAATAAAGGAGGTGTGGCATGCAGCCACAAACATAGAACCAGAAGGCCAGGCTGAGTGGATGTGAATTCCTTTTTGTCATTTGTTAGCTACTTTATATTGGGTAGGTTTCTTAAACTCTGCGACTTAGTTTTTTAATCCATAAAAATACTAATAAGGCTGGTTGTGGTGGCTCCTGCCTGTAATCCCAGCACTTTGGGAAGCTGAGGTGGGCAGATCGCAAGGTCAGGAGTTTGAGACCAGCCTGGTTAACATGGTGAAACCTCGTCTCTACTAAAAATGCAAAAAAATAGCCTGGTGTGCTGGTGGGCACCTGGTACTCAAGAGGCTGAGGCAGGAGAATCGCTTGAACCCAGGAGG
>NW_012099277.1:366157-368097 GCF_000951045.1 Mandrillus leucophaeus
TTTTTTTTACTGTGACTAAAGACACCTAGACTTATGTTTTTCTTGATTTTAAACTAAAAAAAAAAAAAAAAAAAAAAAAAAACCCAGAAGGAAACTTGACTTAAAATAACTTTTGTTTTATACCCAGCAAAAAGTACCTGAGATAGGGAATGTTAAAGGGGTCTATACATGCTTAGAGTGGGAGAGGAGAGGAAATGCTTAGAGTGTACATGCTTACAGAAGGCTTTTTTTATTCTGACCCGTCATCCTCAACCAGCCCCCATGCAGTTCTCCTCCTTTGTAGCAGGGCCAGAGAAGAGCTCCAGTCCCAGTGCTGATACTGCGATTAACCCCCAAGCCAAACCCAGCTTTCATATTTGCTTCCAACTCATAGCTTTTGACCCATTTCAGGATTTTGTTTGCCTGTTTTTGTAGAGAGTCTTTTTTTTCCCCCCTCAATTTCTGAAAATCAAGCAAAAATATAAAAAGAACATTATATATTGGATTCAGTTATTTTGTCTTTTTTTTCTTTTTTATGGTCTATATTTAAAGTGTACAACATGATTTTTTGAATACACATATACATAGTAAAATGATTACTTCACAGTACCTAAATCCATGATAAAAACATGATAGCATACAGGCCGGGCGCTGTGGCTCACACCTGTAATCCCAGCAGTTTGGGAGGCCGAGGCGGGCAGATCACGAGGTCAGGAGATCGAAACCATCCTGGCTAACACAGTGAAACCCCGTCTCCACTAAAAATACAAAAAATTAGCCAGGCGTGGTGGCGGGCACCTGTAGTCTCAGCTACTCGGGAGGCTGAGGCAGGATAATGGCGTGAACCAGGGAGGCGGAGGTCGCAGTGAGCCGAGATTGTGCCACTGCACTCCAGCCTGGGTGACAGAGTGAGACTCCATCTCAAAAAAAATTTAAAAAAGATAGTATATAAATGAATAATTGCCTCACTTATTGAATAAAATCTACACTCTCCTTGGATAATCTTTAATGTAATCTCTGCTATTACATCTGTCTTAATATTTTCAGTGGTGAATGAATTATTTTTGTATCTTTGGTGTTCACATTTGTACAAACACCAAAGATACAGAAGCAGAGTATTTATATATGTGTACATATGTCTGAAAACATATATAAATACCATATATATAGACAAACTATATATATATGTTTTCAGACTTGTTATGTGAAAAGTGGTGACATAATTTTATGCTTTTAAGACATTTTCTTTACTTGCTATATAATTTTTTGAAGTTTCAGATAAATTCAGACAAGTAAAGTAACTACCGTTTAACTTTTACTCCTTCAATGCTGTAACAAGGCTGAAAGATATAAATGAAAAAGAAAAACAAGCTGCCCATAGTTTAAATAATATCTTTAGGTCATTTCAGTATTTTAGCATTCTCTTTGCTAACCTTTTGACTGTAATATAATTATTAACAGTAATCATTTCTATCACAATTGGAAAATTGAAATTTTCAAGTGGTCTAACACATATATTAAAAATAACACTTTTATAGGTAGAGTATGAAAACCAGAGCCTGTATTTGAGCATAATTATGAGATTCATATATTAATGGAGTAATTTTTAGAAATAAATGGCCAGACATTTTAAAATTATAAATTTTTAGGAAAAATAATGGTATTATCTAATTTGAATAGAATTTACTGTGATGCTCACTATAGACTATATACCTAGAGTTGCACAGTATGTTACTTAGAATTACCATGTGATTAATTTTTAATTTTCAGCTTTTTATTGAAGTTCTCCACCTTGTTATCTAACCATGTGACTATGTTCATCACGTTTATTTTAATATCCTTGTCTGATAACTCCAATATCTATATCTACTGTGGGTTTGTTTCTATTATCTTTTTTGTTTTCTGACTTTGATACACTTGGTCTCTTTCCTCGGTATGTCTGATAATTGTCTAATGGGATG
>NW_012099277.1:369777-371754 GCF_000951045.1 Mandrillus leucophaeus
TGAGGCAGGAGAATCGCTTGAACCCAGGAGGTGGAGGTTGCAGTGAGCCAAGATCGCGCCACTGCACTCCAACCCAGGTGACAGAGCAAGACTCCATCTCAAAAAATAAATAAATTAAATAAATAATAATAGTATCACATACCTCACAGAGTAGAAAATAGGATTCAATGAGTTAATATATCCATAAAGTGCTTCTCATAGTGCCCGGAATATGGAATGCACTCAATGAATGTATGTATTTTAGTATTTCTACAATAATAATAGCTCACTAAACAAATGCCAAATCCTAATCTGTGTCTAAGAATTACAGAAATTGTACCAGTCTCAATCATTTTTTCACATAAAGCAGAAATGAAAGTTAATACACTTTCCTTCCCATGATTATCCTTTGTGTGACCCTTAGCACACTGGCTTGAAAATTCTAAAGAAACACAAACACAGGACACTGGAATCTAAACAGACAAACTATTTTCAGAAGTATTTTCAGAAGATAGGAAAGGGGATCAGGAATACCTTTTGCTGATCAGAATGTCTAATCCTACACATTGGAAGAAAATAAGAGCCGTCAGCAAGCACACACCCCATTCCAGAAAGAAACCATCTCCGACAGACTTAATGGCTCATATGTCCTGGTCAGGTCCTAGGGTTTGTGGTTACCTCACTTGTCCCTCACAGAAAGGGCCTAAATGGGAACCCTGAATGCTTGGGGGTTCTGTGCAATTCCTGAACCTATGGTTGGAGGTGCTCCTGATGTTTTGCTGGTTTAAATTACCTCCTTTGAGTTTGGAACAAATTATTCTGAAGAGTTACATTCCAGTACCCTGTCTACTTTTCTATTTCTGTGTTTCCTGTTTTCTCCTCTTACCACTCTGGAGATACAGGCCACAGTGAGAATGTGTTCACAGTGAGTATCACGGTAAAGAAAAGGATGGAATATGGTTCCCTAGTCCTCTCCCCACCCTGCCCCTGTAGACCTCCCACCAACACCCACACTGTGCAGAAAGCTCTGAGGATACAAGTTCATGGTAAAATCTAGAGATTCTTTTAAAAATGTCTCTGAAATGACTAAGTTGAGAGTTATTTTTTCCTATATTAATGTAACTCTAAAATGGCAAATGATTTCTATTGAAATGTATGTTTTTCTACTATATTGTGTTTTGTAAGTTATAACCTCTATGCAGTCAATAATGTTATACATTTTAAAAATAACTGACCCTCAAATTCCTATATTGATCATAGTTCTGCATCAATCAATACTAATCTCTCAGACAAGTTAGTCTTTACATTGACCAGAAAAAGTCATTTTATGCATATTAGCTAGGTGCTGCAACATAAATTGAATTAATTTAAGGAGTGAAAAATATACAGCTTTTTGTATTACTTCATATTTGATACTTCCAGCCTTAATTCTTTACCACATTTTTAATGTTAAAAAATTATCCCAATAACTTAGCCAGCAGCTATCCACTCATTAAGTGAAATAAATAAAATTTCAGAACAATGTCTGACTCATAAAGGTACTCATTAAATATTATATTCTGACCTCTTTCAATTTTTATCTTTCAAGATTAAGAAATAAAGAATTTCATCATCTCCATTATATGTCTATATATAGATAGAAATACTAGAAAATGTGTCATTGATGTTAAAGACCCAATGCTGCCTCCTCGATGTGGCTGATTTATTCTCAGAGTGGTGAGTGTGGATGGAGATTACAAACTGGGGAGTACTGAAATGTTTCACAAGAACACTTGATAATAATGTCACTCTTTCTCTGCCGCACTCTAAACACTGTCCATATAACAGGATTTTTATGTTCAAGACCAGGAGTTTGCCTATTTCTTTTTTTGTTCTTATTTCTTTTTAATGTCTCTGTTCCCACCATCTCTACCAATCCCTGTACACATGCATGTGTGCTGACACATACACAGTCCAATAGAGTATGCCCATGTCTATTCAGTACCCAATCTTTATTAT
>NW_012099277.1:373384-377564 GCF_000951045.1 Mandrillus leucophaeus
GTTTAACTTTTACTCCTTCAATGCTGTAACAAGGCTGAAAGATATAAATGAAAAAGAAAAACAAGCTGCCCATAGTTTAAATAATATCTTTAGGTCATTTCAGTATTTTAGCATTCTCTTTGCTAACCTTTTGACTGTAATATAATTATTAACAGTAATCATTTCTATCACAATTGGAAAATTGAAATTTTCAAGTGGTCTAACACATATATTAAAAATAACACTTTTATAGGTAGAGTATGAAAACCAGAGCCTGTATTTGAGCATAATTATGAGATTCATATATTAATGGAGTAATTTTTAGAAATAAATGGCCAGACATTTTAAAATTATAAATTTTTAGGAAAAATAATGGTATTATCTAATTTGAATAGAATTTACTGTGATGCTCACTATAGACTGTATACCTAGAGTTGCACAGTATGTTACTTAGAATTACCATGTGATTAATTTTTAATTTTCAGCTTTTTATTGAAGTTCTCCACCTTGTTATCTAACCATGTGACTATGTTCATCACGTTTATTTTAATATCCTTGTCTGATAACTCCAATATCTATATCTACTGTGGGTTTGTTTCTATTATCTTTTTTGTTTTCTGACTTTGATACACTTGGTCTCTTTCCTCGGTATGTCTGATAATTGTCTAATGGGATGTTGTCTGCCTATTGTGTATAAAAAATTATAGAGGTAGTCTCTAGATACTGTTTTCTTTGTCATAAGAGAATTTCCCAGTTGCTTCCTTCAAGCAGACAGAAGGGATAGAATATATTAATGCAATTCAGTGAGAGATGGAGCTTGTTTAGAATTGCAGTTTCATCTTAGTAAAAGCTGGTTTAATTTTGGTTCACCTCTGAAATAAATATGTGTGTATGTGTATGTATACACACATACCACAAATACAAATCTAAACATATGTGACATGGGATCTTCTTTGGCTGAGTAGAATTGGTATCAACATTCACAGTTCTTGCCTGGGATGTTTACCAGGACCCCTTCTCCTTGATGTCCCCATACCACATTTCAGTCCCTTCAACCCCCTAGGAAGCCCTATTCCGTTCCTTAGCCCTTTACCTTTTGCTTGTGAATTAGCAAATGCTTTAACAGGAAAAAGCAATAATGAATATTGGGCAGAGTCCTTTATAATTCTTCTTCCTCTGAGATCATAGCCTCTCAAATCCACAGCTTTTATTGGTCTCCAGTGTCTTTAAATTGATGTAATTTGGATTTTGGACAACCTTACCACTTCTCTTCACCAGGGACTTAGGTCTGCAAAAGATTTTTCTACAGAAAGCACAGTGTATTACTAAAGATGTAAAATGTAAAGTACATTTAAGGATGTTATTATCTGTAGAATTTGTGATAACTAATTTCAGGATACTTGAATACTATACTCAAAAATACTCCTACTCCTGCTCCAATTTTAACCTGAGAGTGAATAATTTAATGTGCATAAAAGATTCAACCTATAATGGATAACCTAACATATAATGGGCAATTTAGATCAATAACTGGTTAGATCTGAATTTTCCAGACCAGAGCACAGTCTAGATTTTACATTTTATAACATCATGCCATTCAATATCTAAGTAATTGCATAACCTCTATATCAAGCTCCAAGCTTTAGCTACAACTATGTTTCAACAGGATTCCTATTGTAGCTCTTATTTGAACTTAACCTATTTCATTTTTTTTTTTTTACAGTCACAATCATTTTGTTTTTGTCTTGTAATAAATGGTAACAGGTAAAGGGCTTGAGTATGAGTGATAGTGAAAGTAATGATGACAAATATAAATAACCTAAGAATGTGTATTATTTGCTCTTGACTATCTCAATGTAAGTTTACTTCTTATAAAAATGTCATTTCTTTTCATTCCTGATGTGAAACCTGCCCTTTAATAAATGAGAAAGAATGCCATTTTATGACTTCACATAACTCAACACTATGAATTACTACAAATATACATTAATATACCATTTCCGCAGAAGCCTATTTCATGTACCTTTGCAAACAAATGAGAAAGACACACTAGAGGAATTAGATACTTAACCGTTTAGTAGCAGTTCTGACTTACAGCTTTGACATAACACTTTAACAAAACAATGAAGTGATTGATTCAAGAAAAGTAGTTATATTACAAATTACACTCTCTCAAATATTTGGTTCAAAATTTCAGATGTGAGTTATTATTACCACAGCCTGTAGGCACTCATTTAAGCATTATTGCCTTTTATAAATGGTTTGTGTGAATCAGTTCTATAAGAAAAACATTCTTCCTCATTAACCACCTCCAAACTACAACCATCAATTAATGTTAAGGGGCCATATACAGGAAGGATGGTATGGGGGAAGTTTGACTCTGAATTCATTCATATATATACATACTGTAAAAGTTTGACTTCTAATTTTAGAGCTTTTCCAACAACTGAAAAGTCAAGTAGCGTGACTTTCACTGTTGAGATGTATAATTTAAAAATCCTGTATTAATAATTGTTTGAGGCTACTTGTCTCTGATGTATGGTTTCATTTTTTTGTGAATGGATTAATACCACCATTCTTTATTTCTGTTTCACCGTAGTTATCATCATTCCCCAAGCTCAATGATAAAAATGTGAAGTTCCATATAAATCTTGAATTATTATTTGCTTTTGTATTTATTCATATGCCAAATACATTTGAAGAATTTAATACATTCTTGCTAAAATAAATTTTTTGCTTTTTATCTCTATTTGATGTATCTGTCAGCTTTAGTATATGGAATTTATCATAGGCGTATGAGAATGCATTTGGTTCACTAGAGCATTGATATTTAACCGTGCTTTGCATTCTGCTCTTCATACATGTTCCTACTTACATAGATACAAAAACATGCATGAATTGTGGGACTAAGAAATACAGAAATAGATGCTAGCCACCAAGAATCTCCATATGCAGAAAAGAAAAAAATAATATGATTTGGACAAAGTAATAACAGTCATCATTATCATAATTATGTTCACTAACATATGTTGAATGGTTATGAAATGCCAGTCTCTGTTCTAAGTGCTTAGAGTTCCTGACATCTTAGCTTCACACAACCAAGAGCATATAGCAGAAGTGAGAGTAAACAGGGTATTTTTCACAGATAAAAGGACACATGCTAAAGATCAAGACTGAAAAAAAAGAAAAAAAATACGTGCAGTCTTGGTCCAAATGTGTCTTAGAATGTGTGACTCCAAGTCATGATCTTTCACCATTTAAGCAACTACTATCACACATTTGAATAACAATTTTATTTATATGATGCATTACCCATTTAAATATATAATTTGACATTACCTATGTCAAAATGCATTGATTTTCCATAATAAACATGTTTCTTATTTGCATGTGCCAAATCTGGGAGGTGACACCTGCTGCCAGAGGAGTTTCCATTCACCTCTTCAACTTGGAAATGCCCTGAAAATTTTAAAATAAATTTTCAGACACTTTATTATATTTATAGCTCTTAGCAAATAATGAATAGAAACAAACATATTGAGTGTTCAGCACTATGAGGAATAGAAAATCAATAGGATGCAATTTTTGTCTTCTGGAACCTTACAAGATAAATCAATTAAATACTACAGGTAAATAAAAGTGAAACTGGCTAAATTTTAGGTAAGGAAAATGGAAAGAATGGAAGCTTGGGGAAGGAAAAAATGCCCTCATATAGAACCTATGTTCTCAGAACAGAGAAAAATATGAATTTCCAAGACCTCTAATAATTAACCACTATTCTCAAGGAGTCATGTAAAAGAATGAACTCTTTCTTCACATCTCAATTAACCAACCAGTGGTTTCTTAGCTTCTTTTACCCTGGACTGGGCACATTACCAGTCCTAATCTTTAATACTGAATCCTTCTTACACTGCCAAATATGCTATCTGCTTCTTTCTCTTCCCTGTTTTTGCAGTATCGTCCTCCTCAAGCTGTACATTTAAAGCGTGAAAGTAACTCATTTCCAGAGTAAACATTTGTCTTTTCCAGACTAATGATATACTGCAAAAATGAAACTCTTTCTTGTCCCTAAGTTTCCCAGCTTCACCTGGCACAAAGGAGTGGGGTTGGAGGGAGGTTTGCGTAAATCTACTGAAATTTGGAGAACGGTTTTGGTTCTTACATGGAAATTGATTTGTATGTTGATATATGCTAATCAACA
>NW_012099277.1:377614-434594 GCF_000951045.1 Mandrillus leucophaeus
AAAACATTCTTCCTCATTAACCACCTCCAAACTACAACCATCAATTAATGTTAAGGGGCCATATACAGGAAGGATGGTATGGGGGAAGTTTGACTCTGAATTCATTCATATATATACATACTGTAAAAGTTTGACTTCTAATTTTAGAGCTTTTCCAACAACTGAAAAGTCAAGTAGCGTGACTTTCACTGTTGAGATGTATAATTTAAAAATCCTGTATTAATAATTGTTTGAGGCTACTTGTCTCTGATGTATGGTTTCATTTTTTTGTGAATGGATTAATACCACCATTCTTTATTTCTGTTTCACCGTAGTTATCATCATTCCCCAAGCTCAATGATAAAAACGTGAAGTTCCATATAAATCTTGAATTATTATTTGCTTTTGTATTTATTCATATGCCAAATACATTTGAAGAATTTAATACATTCTTGCTAAAATAAATTTTTTGCTTTTTATCTCTATTTGATGTATCTATCAGCTTTAGTATATGGAATTTATCATAGGCGTATGAGAATGCATTTGGTTCACTAGAGCATTGATATTTAACCGTGCTTTGCATTCTGCTCTTCATACATGTTCCTACTTACATAGATACAAAAACATGCATGAATTGTGGGACTAAGAAATACAGAAATAGATGCTAGCCACCAAGAATCTCCATATGCAGAAAAGAAAAAAATAATATGATTTGGACAAAGTAATAACAGTCATCATTATCATAATTATGTTCACTAACATATGTTGAATGGTTATGAAATGCCAGTCTCTGTTCTAAGTGCTTAGAGTTCCTGACATCTTAGCTTCACACAACCAAGAGCATATAGCAGAAGTGAGAGTAAACAGGGTATTTTTCACAGATAAAAGGACACATGCTAAAGATCAAGACTGAAAAAAAAGAAAAAAAATACGTGCAGTCTTGGTCCAAATGTGTCTTAGAATGTGTGACTCCAAGTCATGATCTTTCACCATTTAAGCAACTACTATCACACATTTGAATAACAATTTTATTTATATGATGCATTACCCATTTAAATATATAATTTGACATTACCTATGTCAAAATGCATTGATTTTCCATAATAAACATGTTTCTTATTTGCATGTGCCAAATCTGGGAGGTGACACCTGCTGCCAGAGGAGTTTCCATTCACCTCTTCAACTTGGAAATGCCCTGAAAATTTTAAAATAAATTTTCAGACACTTTATTATATTTATAGCTCTTAGCAAATAATGAATAGAAACAAACATATTGAGTGTTCAGCACTATGAGGAATAGAAAATCAATAGGATGCAATTTTTGTCTTCTGGAACCTTACAAGATAAATCAATTAAATACTACAGGTAAATAAAAGTGAAACTGGCTAAATTTTAGGTAAGGAAAATGGAAAGAATGGAAGCTTGGGGAAGGAAAAAATGCCCTCATATAGAACCTATGTTCTCAGAACAGAGAAAAATATGAATTTCCAAGACCTCTAATAATTAACCACTATTCTCAAGGAGTCATGTAAAAGAATGAACTCTTTCTTCACATCTCAATTAACTAACCAGTGGTTTCTTAGCTTCTTTTACCCTGGACTGGGCACATTACCAGTCCTAATCTTTAATACTGAATCCTTCTTACACTGCCAAATATGCTATCTGCTTCTTTCTCTTCCCTGTTTTTGCAGTATCGTCCTCCTCAAGCTGTACATTTAAAGCGTGAAAGTAACTCATTTCCAGAGTAAACATTTGTCTTTTCCAGACTAATGATATACTGCAAAAATGAAACTCTTTCTTGTCCCTAAGTTTCCCAGCTTCCCCTGGCACAAAGGAGTGGGGTTGGAGGGAGGTTTGCGTAAATCTACTGAAATTTGGAGAACGGTTTTGGTTCTTACATGGAAATTGATTTGTATGTTGATATATGCTAATCAACACAGCACAATTCTCTAATAATGTGATAATTATTATGCTGACTCAGGCTAAAATGTTAGCCCATGTGGCACGTTTATCTTGTCCTCTGGCACCAGTGGTGTAAAAGAATCGATTTCACCATAACTCTAGTGAATATGATGAATTTTAAAAAGCACTGTTTTGTTTTGATGTAAAGACAAATATATCCTAATGAAAAAGAAAACTAAATGCTAGGTAGTGGATTTGGGGTTGACTTCAATAACGATAATTTAAATAATGTGAATAAAACAGTAATTAAAGTATAGGCAGGTAAACTCCTTCCAGCACTATTTTAATGACGGACACATTCCAAGAGGGTTCTTATCTCCCCAGGGCAAAGGCTGGAAGCACCTTTGCTGACTCAGACGGAGGATGATGGCATCTTATTTTGGTTGTCAGGTGCACAGTTTAGGAGAAAAACACATCTGGAAATATACAAAACATTCTGTTTGTCAGAATGGAAAAATACTGCATGTTTAAGGATCAACTAAGATTTTTCTTTGAATATTTGGGATAAAAGCACATTTTAGAAATTAAGACCTTTTGATGAACTTTAGACAAAAGGAAACATGAATATTTTTCTATCTATTAGTTAAAGTGAAGCTGAAATTAAGTCGTATCATCTCTCATTGTTTGCTTTTAATGAGCACTTATGTATGGTATTAAGTCATAACCATTTTGTGGTTATCTATTTTGAGTTATGTGTTCTTACAGACACAGAGCAAGTTATATACAAGTTTATGTACTCTTTTCTGCTATAGCATGCTTGAGCATGTCATCTGAACTAGCTTGGTGCCTCAGCAGCTCCTGCCCCACATGGCTGCTGACCATACAAGCACTATAATCTTGTCAATTCCAGTGCACAGTACCCTGGAAAGATTTGAATGCAGGGGATTTGTTAAAGGAACCCACATTTCACCTTCCGTGTTTCCTCCAGTGGGGAAACTCCTTCCATTCAATCATTTAATAGGCCGTTCTCAATGCCGGCTATGCACTTGAATCCCCAGAGGTTCGGATTAAATTGGTCTTGGGTGAAACTAAGGTGTTAGTATTTTTTTAAAGCTCCTCAGGTGAATAAATATACAGCTCAGTCAGACTACCCCACATTAGGTGAGTTAGGGAAACCCCATGCCCATTCACTCGTGGCAGGAGAAGAGAGCATGATGACTCTTAGGGGCCTTTATATCTTCTCTGTACACTTTGCTATTCTACTTACTATACCTCTGTAAAGGGGAATTGCCAAATCTCATCTTCTAGGTCTTGCTTAATTTTGGGTACTGGTTCTTGCTTTGTGTTGTTTTCACTGCCTTGTACCTAATAGTTCAAATTTCCTCTGCTTTCCTACTTGTGACTGCACAATACTCAATCAGTAATTCACCTTGGCATTACATCTTGCAATTCTAGGTCAACCTCTTCTCTAAGCCAAGAGAGGAGACTGGATTATAATCCATACTACACTACACACACAGGCACAGAAATATTGTTTGCATTTTACCAATCATAATGTACATCCCCAGTTCAAAATACTGGAAACACTGTTATGAGCACCCTCTCCAATGATCCAGTAATGCAATAACAAGGCATCACCATTTCAGCATATAAATCTTCATAGTACATCTTTGACTGTATCATGGGTCATCTCTGTTCTTTCTTCCCCATATTTGTGATTCTAATTAGGTTGGCTATAAATACCTTTTATCAAAAAAATTGTTTTTAAGGTTGTATAATTCTGTTATGAAAAATTCTAAATTTTCATGGATAAATTACTATTAATGAATATGGTTATATACATTAGGAAGCTAATTTGGTAACAATTATTTCCATATGATAGCAGAAAGTGTTGGAAACAAAGGTAATTTGTCAATCAAAATATATGAATAGGTTGAAATTTTGGAAGCAAAAACTCTGTATGCTCTGTCACTTGCATTTCTATTGTTCTCTATGGTGAATGAGACTCCCCTGCCCTCCACATTTGGAAGAGCTTTATTTAAAACAAATACGTAGTCACTAAAAATACAACTAAAAATTTATGTCAGGACAGTAATATTCCTTTTTTCCAGATATTCTTGTCAAAGCAACCCTAAATCCCCAAAATATGGAAGATTTAAAATATGGGATTTAAAAATGTAAACAGGGGCCGGGCGCCATGGCTCACGCCTGTATTCCCAGCACTTTGGGAGGCGGAGGCGGGCGGATCACGAGGTCAGGAGATCGAGACCATCCTGGCTAACACGGTGAAACCCCGTTTCTACTAAAAATACAAAGAAATTAGCCAGGCGTAGTGGCGGGCGCCTGTAGTCCCAGCTACTTAGGATGCTAAGGCAGGAGAATGGCATGAACCCGGGAGGCGGAGCTTGCAGTGAGCCGAGATCGTGCCACTGCACTCCAGCCTGGGTAACAGAGCAAGACTCTGTCTCAAAAAAAAAAAAAAAAAAATTTAAACAGTAAGTTGCTTACTTCTCGAATAGTTTTTAAATAACACAGCAGCAACAAAAGAACATAAATATTATTACTACTACTACTAATTAACTTAGAACATTCTGATAATCTGAATTTTCACACTACATGGTTTGAATAGTAATGATATTAAAATTCCTTGGTGTATTTTAGTGGGTTTGTAGTTGGCTCAGGTTTATTATAGTCTGCTAGAGTGTTATACTGTCATCTCTATAAAGTGGCATCGACACACATGAAAACCTTTAATGACGTCACAGGATTAGGCTGTTGCAGTTATGATGATAGTTTCTGCCCATTACTTTCACTATTTAAGAGGAAGTTCCAATAATATTTTCAAATTGAGCTAGAAGGTACTCACTGAGGTAAAAACCCCAGGCTAAGTTGAAGAGGTTATATAGTTTTACTGTTAGAATTCTTTGATTTGAAGTAATGGAAAGTAACTTATACTTCTTAAATCATGAAGCAAATTAATAATAAGGGTACAAATGCATAGCCTTGAATCCAGAGGCTGAAATTCATGTAGGCTTCAGTTAGCTAACATAAGCAGGAAAAATCACTGGAACTTTTCATCCTTCATGTTTATTCCTCCCTGGGTTGTCTGTTTTAATGTCTATTTTTGCAAACAAGCTTTCTCTTCTACTCTGCCTACTTGGTGAGCTGTGACTTCCACTTCTTTATGTTTTGCATATGGCAGCCTAGTCATGCCACGAGATTAAGAGGCTCTGAGAATGAGCATCTGTCTGCTACAGCTTTGTTCAAGGACATACTCATCACTAGGGATGGCCTGGTGTTACTGTCACTGAACATTGACTTCTGGGACTTAGGCCTGTGCATGAGGAAAGGGAATACGTTGAACAGTGTAAACTCTTATTGGGAATGTGCAAAAAGACTAAATTTAAATTTGTGCATGAGGCTTAGGGTAGTGCTTACTGCTAAATATTCTTCAGCCTAGAGGCATGGACTTCTTCCAGCCCACCTGTTATTCCCATGGACACCTATCATCTCCTTCCCTGTATTTGCACAGCTAACAACTATCTTGCTACTTCCTACTGTTTATTATGAAACTCTGATTTGACATCTTCCATATAACTCCAGGGTTGCAACAACATATTATCAACATTGGTTAAAAAGAAAAGTTAGTGGGAAGGGGAAGAAAAAGTAGGCTGTTCCTTTTTCTCCTTTCAACTCTAACCAACACTGCCACATCAGCAGACCTCATACAATAATCATGATGGGTAATTATGATGATAGTAGTTACTGAGCATTCCCTATGTGTACTGGACTAGGCTAGTCCTTATCTTGTCTCATTTAATACAGATAATAACCTTATAGATAGATACTCATCTCCATTTTATATGTAGGTAACTAAAGCTAGGAGAAATTGACTTTTCAGAGGGGTCATAAGTAATAAGCAATGGAGCTGAAATTCAACCTCAGCCAATCTGATTCCAGTCCAGTCTCTTAAGTCATTTTTCACAGAAGAGTTGGAAAGTGCTGCAAGGCTGCAGGCCAGCATGCCTTGCATCCATCTCTTCCCCATTCCACCCATCCCTCACTTCAGAAACTTGTCTCAAAACTCTCTAGGCCTGCATAGTAATTCTTTAGGGTCATTTGGTCAAATGGTCCCACCATCACATCATCCCTTTCATGCAACACTAACTTTCTCTAGGGTGGGTAAAAAATGGATAAATATTTATCCTCCCTCTGTTCTCATACTGTCAACATCATTTGTCATTTCTCTTGTCAACAAGAAAGAAGAAGAATGAAAGGATCTTATTTTGGATTAGGTCAGGGAAATAGGTAGTGTGAGTCAGGTTCTAGTGGAAAGGTGGCACCCCTCATGCAAACCTCAGAGTTCACAAAAACAAGCTAGGAAAGTCAGTTGGACCTTTGTCCTGTCCAAGGTCATGGGGATCTCATGAATGATTAATGGAGAAGCCCACATATCTTTTGCAGGCAAATGGAGGGAATAAGGACAAAGCATAGCAGGGTTAGACAGATGCTTGGCATCCATAAAACTTTGTGACCCATGTTGATTGGGTAATATGCTTAAAGTACATTATTAAGTGATTAGAATTCGGGGGGGGGGCCTGTGGATTTAGAGTAAATCTAACCAATTTCAATGGGACAATGGAGATTAAATGGAATCTATTTACATATGCATTTTGGGAATGCAACTCATTTAAAATTGAGCATTCCTTATGTGACTGTGAAATTTAAATGATTGTGTCAGAATTTTGCTAAAAAGTAAAAATCCTTTTAATTGGCACAATTATAGAGAAATTGAAGTGCCAGAATATTAAGGCCTGTTGGAAGTAAATGCTCTGTGCCTCAAAGTGAAAATAGCACTCAGGCAAAAGTTTTCTCAGCAAGGCGATTTACTTCTATAGAAGCGTGCATCTTGAGGATGGAGCAATGGCGAGAGCACACTGGACAAGGGAGGGGAAGGGGGTCTTATCTGTAATGCAGCTAGTCCCTACTACTGTGTCTTTCCCCTGTTGGCTAGGGTTGGACTGCATAGTCTAAACTAATTCCAACTGGCTATTTTAAAGAAAGCAGGGGTAAGAGCCAGAGTGGCGGGGTGAGTAGTTTTGACAGAAAGAATGTTACAGAGCAGATGACTAAGGATGACTAATGGCAGAGCTTGTGACTAAGGACAGAGCAGGTGACTAAGGGAGACTAAGGACAGAGCAGGTGACTAAGGACAGAGCAGGTGACTAAGGGAGACTAAGGACAGAGCAGGTGACTAAGGACAGAGCAGGTGATAGAGGCTAGGAGGGGGTTGTTTACTGAGACTAGAGGCAAGGAGACATAAAAAACAAGGAAGTTAAACTTTAAAATGGAGAATACAGAACATGGAAGCTGAATATACTGATATATTGGTTCTTTGAAGAGGAATTTATGGAATCCTTCAATTCCCCCTTTCAATTTTTATAGTCCTTCCTCTTCAAACCTTTTTAACATGGCCTGGCTTTGTTTTTAGAGTTGATCCTCTAAAAGGAAAAGCTTATCTGAATAAAGTGGAGGAGAGCTAAAGGAGGGTTTACTAAGTGCTGTTTCTATAAGCCTTTGCACTAGCCCATGGATGCGTGGTATGACATGACATCTAACAAGAATGAGTACACCTGTTACAGCTGTAAGAGTAGTAAGAGTTGAGGCTATGGTTCCTTTCCATTTACTGAACCACCTCTCTAGCCATCTAGAGAAAGAGTTATTGACTCCAGAATTTTTAATTAATGGGATAAAGCAGTAAGTCCTTGTAGGGCCCTTGTTACATTCCCATCAAGGGCAGTGTTTTTTTGGGATGAAGGTACAACACTGAGTTTTAATCATAACACAAACAGAATCTTTTTTGACTAATATCATTCCCATGGTCATTCTGTTTTCCCAGGCCATCTAGCTAGTAGGCCCAATTGTTCTGACATTCCTTTACCAACATCCCTAATGTAATTGATAAATCACTGTTGATTATAATAGATGCAATTTATCTAATCTACATTTTTATTAATTGTCACCCACCAAAATATTGACTCAAATCCTGCAGCTATTTGATCCCAGACTTTAAATTTATGTGGTACTCCTAGTGGGACTCTAATCGTATCTAAGTAAACATGGGAGTCAAAAGACCAATAAGGGGCTTCCCTTGCTTTACGATGTTGTGTTTTTCCTTTTTCTGGTTGATGAAATGCCAAGGCAAAAGGGATAGTCAATTGGACTTGAGCACCAGTGCCACTCTAGTTACTTGGCAGAGTGTCCAGTAAAGGTCCACCATAATACTACCACACATATGCTCGGGGGTGAATAAGGGCTGGCTGATTGGTAAGCTCTTGGAAACTCTTAAGCTCACTGTATCCTTTTAGGTCTCCAAGGAATGCTAAGTTACCTACTTGTTGTGAGAGACACGAAGTGAACCTAGTGTCGGGAGATGGAAGCTGGATGGCCCTCAGTGGTTGACCCGCAGAATGTTGAACTTCGGGATATAGCAGAGAGAGAGAGCTTGACACGACTTGTTACCCCAGACTGTGGAATCTTGGAAAAGAGCTATTACACAGCCCATGTCTGATTGACTAAAGGACCATCCTAGTGGAAAGAGGATAATCTGCGCTTCTGGTCTGCCATGCACACAAGCATAACAATTGCTTTTGTTTAAAGTGCGGTCGGAATATTTGATCCATTCCAACCAAGCATTCATTCACATCTTGATACACTGTCTCAATTGACAAAGTTTGTTTTAGATCATTAACTTCTATAATAGCTACCTTGGTCTTGTTGTTAGATGGAGAAGAAACAACAGTTTCATTATGAGAGGTTTTGGAAGAAGGCTTAGGGGAAGGTATAGGCAGTGGGGGAACAATGAAGTGTATTTCAGAGGATCCGATAGGATCTGTTCCTGAATCCTCAGCCCCCATACCATAAAACCAGCTTAAAGAAGGGAACCAACTTAGAGAAGGAGAAAAACTTTGAGGGTTTGAGATAATAACCTGTATTGGATTGCACTGGTTTAGTTGACAGTTAGGGGAAGCTGTTTCTTTAGTAAAATGAATGTGTGGTTTTAGGAAATTACAACTGCTGGTTGGGGCAGTCCATCCTTGCCCTTTAGTGGTCCACAGAACATTGGACCAACTACAGCATAAAAGCTCTGTATCAGGGGACAAGACTCCTAGTTGACACTGGGGTCAACTACAGCATAAAAGCTCTGTATCAGGGGACAAGACTCCTAGTTGACACTGGGGTCTTCACTGAAACCTTCCCAGACTAAATGATCCTGATTCACTACTCTCCAGCCTGAGGAGAGCCAGGAAGGATACAGGTATTTTTCTGAAGTGGAAAGCTGTCTTTGACTTGATAAGTCTCCACAGGGACAAGGTAAGAATCAAATGTAATAGTTTGAGGCGAAATTGACTTGGTTACATTAATAATGAGGTGGTCAACAATACAGTGAGGAAAGGAGCAGTAATAGAATAGATGAAAGAGGGTTAATTTTTCCTTAGCTTTAGTTTGGTAGGGTTTTCACCTGGGACTATGGCACATGACTCTGGAGGTGGACATGCTTTCTTGACTCGGGTGTAATCCATCCATCCTTTTTCTGCTGTCCAGACTGAGGTTTCAGTAGCTAGGAGCACTAGGTAAGGTCCGCCCCAGGCCAGTTCGAGCTTTTCCTCCTTCCAGCTTTTGATGAGAATGTGATCCCCAGGCTGATTTTGATGTACTGGGAACTCTAGGGGCAGTACCCATGCTAGGAAACCTTTGGTTCTAAGAGAAGAGAAAGTAGAAGATAAACCAAGTATATAATTTTTGAAGAATTGGTCTTTTGTTTCAAAGGTAGTGGAGTGTAAATAAGGCAATCCATTGAGCATCTCATAAGGGGAAAGACCAATTTCCTTCCGAGGAGCAATTTGGATTCTTAACAGGGCAGTAGGAAAGCATTTGGTCCATGGTAACCAAGTCTCCAGAACCAACTTGGTTAAGCAGTTCTTCAGCGTTTGATTCATTCTATTCTCCCTGATGAACGTGGGTGTGAAGGAGTATGATATTCCCATCTAATGTCTAGTGTTTGGGATAGCTTTTTAGTGATATGCACAGTGAAATTGGTTCCATTGTCTGAGTCAATATTTTCTATTAGCCCAAACCTGGACACGATATTTTCAATTAACACCTGAACTACATTACCAGCCATTGCATTTGAAAAGGGGATAGGTTCGACCCAGTGAATGAGGTGATCTACTATCACTAGTAAGTATTTTAGATGACCTATTGGAGGTATCTCTGTGTAATCAATCTGGATACTTTGGGATGGCCTTAAACCTGGGCTCCTTGCCCAAAGGGATATTCTTTTTATAGTTCGTTTATTAGATTTTTTTACATACTAAAC
This sequence comes from Mandrillus leucophaeus, assembly GCF_000951045.1. NCBI lineage: Eukaryota > Metazoa > Chordata > Mammalia > Primates > Cercopithecidae > Mandrillus > Mandrillus leucophaeus. The sequence goes on from NW_012099277.1 coordinate 387,876, forward strand.
AACTGTCTGTAACCTATTTGGCCAGGGTATAAATTCCTATGCACCCATAAACTTTGAGGACTGCGTCACACATGACTTGGGGCCCCCAATGGATCCCTTGATGCAGCTGGGACAAGACTTCCCTTATAAGGGGTTTAGATAACATTTCTCTCTGGTCTGGCAATATCCATTTTTCTTCTGAATTCTCTTTAGCACCACACCTATTTTTATTAGTTTTTCTTTTTTAGTGGAAGAGAAAATGGGGATCATGGTAGGAGGAGGAAGATAAGGAGTTAAGTCAAAAATTGATGTTTTAGAAGACATGGCAGCCTGTTTGGCTATCTGCTATGCTAGGTTATTTCCTTGACTTTCATAAGAAAGGCTTTTCTGGTATCCAGGGACATGGACAATAGCTATTTCTTCTGGCAACTGAAGGTTATTCAGTATTTGGGTGATTAGTTCCTTATGAACAAGGTCTTGACCTTTAGTATTAATGAGACCTCATTCAGTCCAAATTTTTCCGAATGTATGAGCCACTCAACAGGTGTACTTAGAATTGGTATAGATGGTTCCTTCCTGGTTCTGTAAGTACTTTAAGGCTTGGCTGAGTGCAAACAGCTTGCAAGTTTGGGCAGACCAATTGTTAGGCAATTTTCCTGACTCTATTTCTTCAAGAGTTTCTCCATCAAGTACTGAGTACCCATTGTGTCTTTTTTCTTCAATCACCTAGAAGGAACCATCTACAAATAACTGTCATCCCATCCTGAAGGGAGTGTCTCTTAGGTCTGGTTGGATTTTTGTATGATAATCAATTAAATCTAAATGTATGCTCTCTCTTTAGATTTGGATCCCCTGTTAGGAAACCTGCTGGGATAAGTGAATTATCAGTGGCTAATATTAACAGAATAGCCTCATACTTTAAGATTCTTGAGTCAGTGAGCCACTGCCCAGCTTTCTGGTTGAAGATAGTTCTAACTTGGTGGGGCATGCTTACTGTCAATTTTCCTCCAAAGGTTAACTTTCTACTGTCTTTGACCAATACTGCTGTAGTTGCAATGGACTGGATGTATTGAGGTCATCTACAAGTAACTGGATCTAAGATTTTTGACAGGAAGGCCATGGGCTGCCGCCAGCCTCTGTGTTCTTGAGTAAGCACTTCTAAAGTTACTCCATCATCCATGTTGACAAAAATGTGGAATGGCTTTTTAGGGAAGGTAAGGCTAAGATGGGGGTGGTTATCAGCCTTTCTTTCAGCTCTTTGACGTGATCACCTTTCTCAGAAGTCTACAGGAGATGGTCAGGCTTCTCCTAAGCAAGTGTTTGATATAAAAGTTTATTGTTTAGTCATATAAGTCAATTCATAAGTGGCAGTATCCAACTAACCCTAAAGATTTCCTGAATTTTTGTTTAGTTTGAGGCAAGGGTAGGGATACAATTCCCTCAACTTATTTAGGCCCTATTTTTTCACTTGTCTGCACTGTGGCCTAAATATTTAACTTTAGGCTCCTCATGCTGAAGTTTTCCCTTTGAGACTTGTAACCCCTCAAACTGCAGATGGTTAAGAATATGTGTAGAGAAGCTAGCTACTTTGTCTATATCTTCACCAGATAAAAGAATATCATCAACATATTGGAGTAGGCATATTTGTTTTGGGATGATTACTTTTTCTAATACTTGTTCTAAAATTTGACCAAAAAGGTTAGGGGAGTCTGAATCCTTGGGGTAAGACTATCCATCGATATTGTTGTTTTTGCCCTGGGTAGAGATCTTTCCACTCAAAAGCAAATATATCTTGACAATCTTTAGCCAGGGGACATGTCCAGAAAACATCCTTCAAATCTATAACAGTAAACCATTGATAATTACATGGAATCTTGCTGAGAATGGTGTAAAGATTGGGGACAACGGGTTGGGTAGTTTGGACTATTTGGTTAATGGCTCTAAGGCTTTTACCAGCGGGTATGACCCATCTGATTTCTTGACTGGCAGTATTGGGATGTTATAAGAGGACATACAGGGCTCAAGAAGCCTGTCTTTAATAAGACCTTCAATTATAGGTTTTAACTGTATCCTGCCCTCTAGGAGAACGGGGTATTATTTTCTCCTTACTACTTCCCTGGGGGTTTTTAACTTGATGTGGATTGGAGGGACTCAGAGTTTTCTTAGTTCCCTTCTTTGGACCAGACATTGAGATTAATGTATTTTTTATCTGTAGTGGTGAGTAGGTTTAAAGAAGTGAAGAATTCTCTTGGTCTAACTTGTAGGCCTATGACTAACTTCAACATTAAATCCCTCCCTAATAAATTAGTCTCTGCCTCAGGGATTAACAAAAACTGAATATGAGCTGATTGATCTTGATATTTGATTTTTGTGTTTTTAAAAATTTTTGTTTTAAATCCTTCACCTTTCACTCCAGAGAGCAAAAGTGCTTCCAAAGAGTAAGCAGTATTAGATGAAGGGAAACAAACAGGAACAAGTCATTCCTGAATCGAGCAAAAAGGTGAAAAGTTCACGTTTAGGTCCCACTTCTAATTTATTAAGGGCTCCTGGTGGCACTCAACATAAAAGAGACAGAGCCCCTGACTCCCTTATTCTTCCTTGAAAGTAATGAATGGATGGACTTTTTTCTCTTTTTTTAATTTGGGACATTTCCTCTTGAAGTGGTCTGTTCTTTCATATTTGTAGCACCTATCTTGTCCTTTGTACCTCTCAGTTCTGGGATTTTTTGACTTTGTTTCACCACACTCTTTAGAGGGCCTGGTAAATGAGGGCCTTGGTCCTCCAGATGGAGGTTTGGGTCTTTTCAAGAAGGGTTCAGACCCTTTATAGTTTCTGGCTCTCTGGAAGCTCTGTTTAGAAGTACATGGGTTTGAGGTCATCTATTGGAAGGTGAATAATGTAAGTTTTGTCTTTTGTTTATGATTTTCTTTGTCTCTCCCCACACATAACTTTTGAGTTTCCCTGAGAAGTTCACTTAGGGGATGGTCTGGTCTTTCCAATTTTCTATTTTTTTGTAATTTTTTTGAAATGTCTGGTCAACTTTTTGTGAAAAATTGGAGTTTTAACATTCCTTGTCCGAGGGGATCTTCTAAATTGAGGCTTGTATATTGTCTCATTTGTTCCTTCAGTCTGTCTAGGAATCTCATAGGCCCTTTATCCTTTTCTATTGTATATTAAATGTTTAGAAAGATTTTAGATTTGGGGTACTGATTCCTGAGTTCTTTTTATTATCACCTCCCTTAGGTCCTATATGTTTTCCCAGTGAGCTGTGTTGTTATTGTCCCCGTCGGGGTCTCGGGCAGGGAATTTCTGGTCCATATTAGGAATGTTTGAACGGGAAGAAGCCCAAGGTCCCAAAACAACAAAGCAGTCCTATGAATCATACTCATTTCTTCTCCTGAAAAGAGGATGTCCAAAATGGACATTAACTCGACCCAAGTGTATAACTAATGTCCTAAAAATTGATCAATTTGATCTGCGACTCCATAAGGGTCATCTAGTAGTGAATTAAGCTCCTTTTTTAAACTCTGGACTTCTGAACTGGTTAAGGGAGTATTCAGGAAGTCAATAGCTCACACTCCTTGTGGCACCTTTCTTAAGGGAAAGAGATCGGGGCTGACTCTTTAGTTGTAGAGGGAAAAGGGAAGTTTTGGATATCCTTTTTATATTGTTCTATTTCACATAGGAGTCCCTTTAGGGAGGGGTCCTTAGGCTGTTAATGGACAGACTCTTGGGATGATAATTTCAGGATTGTAAGGAGGAGGAATAACATGAGTAGGTGAAGAATCTGGACCAGGATCTTGGGCAGCAGCAGCTGTCTGAGGAGAGGGGTTGGAGTCACTGAGCAGGGGAAGATGGTCTAGGGATCCCATATGCTGGAGTCTTTGAGCATGGGAACTAATTTGTATAATTTTTCCTTTTGTTATGTTACATTGGGTTCTTCCCTAGTTGTCTTTAAGGGAGAAAGGAATTCAGGTCTCTGCCTCCAACAAAGAGCATAGTCTAGTTCCTCTTGAGAAACCAGGCTTTTATCATTTACATATTGAATAAAAAGCTGACACATCACATCTTCATTCGACCCAAACTTTGGTCAGAAGATTGAGGGTTTGAAGATGAGTCTCTGAGTCCAAATAAAATAGCAATATTTTATCATTTGTTGCTTTTTCTCATGTTTAGTGCTCTCATTATTTTTCCAGGATTTTAACATGAGACATAGGGGACGATCGGGGAAATATCTTTATTGGTATTTATATCCTTTTTACTCACTGTTTTGCTTGGGGTATTTCCCATGTTGCGTCCTAGTTAGGCTCAATCCCTTGCCTAGTTTTATTGAGAGGGTTGTTAAGGCTCAATCCCATGTACTAGAGATTTCTTGCCTATCTTTTAGCCCCACCTGCTGGAGGATACTTGCACCCTTCTTTTGCTTCCTCCACTCTGGCTGCTTCCTTTATGGGAGTTTAGGCCCCTCTTGGTTTTGGCGTGTCAGTTTGAACCCCATAGCAGGATCTATCCTAAGGCGTATGAGGTGACCGCGGAACTGCAGATACGATCCACTCACTCTGCACAGCAGTAGAGCTTAGTACCGTTCACACAAGCAGCACTGCAAGCAGTAGTGTTTGTGATCATTTACACACACTTTTAACCTCCAGAATATCTTGACCACCAAGGAAATACTTTGTCGCCCCTGCGACACTGCTTAAGTTGGTCTGTGTACAGAGTTACCTGATTGCTGTGCTATGTGAGAATCCTATCCTCAGGCTGTCAGCCTGTTTCTTTCTGAGTTGTTGAGAGTCCGGGTTTATTTATCACACTGGGTGGTTCCCGATATCTCACCCTGAGGCCACCGCAATGAGGCAGTGGCACACGTCTCCCCACGAGAAGTGAATGGAGACCCATTCCCTGGAGGAGAATGGGAATCCCAGGCAAGCCCCCAAAATTGTTGGAAGTAAATGCTCAGTGCCACAAAGTGAAAATAGCACTCAGACAAAAGTTTTCTCAACAAGACAATTTACTTCTATAGAAGGGTGAGTCTCGTGGATAGAGCAATGGAGAGAGCACACCAGACAGGGGAAGGGAAAAGAGTCTTATCCTTAATGCAGCTAGTCCGTACTGCTGTGTCTTTCCCCTATTGACCAGGGTTAGACCACACAGTCTAAGGTAATTCCGATTGGCTATTTTAAAGTGAGACAGTGTACGAGCTGTAGTGGTGGGGTGAGTAGTTTTGGTGGGAAGGATGGTTACAAAACAGGTGACTAAGGATGACTAAGGATGGAGCAGGTGACTAAGGACAGAACAGGTGACTGTAAGGATGACTAAAGACAGAGCAGGTGACTTAAGGACAGAGCAGGTGATAGAGGTTAGGAGGGGATTGTTTACTGAAACGAGGGACAAAGAGATGTAAAGAACAAGGAAGTTAAACTTTAAAATGAGGAACAAAGAACAGGGAAGCTGAACATACTTACGTATTGGTTCTTTAAAGAGAAATTTACTGTATCCTACAAGGCCTTAGTGCAGACCAAGTTGCATTACTTCTGTAGTATGGCAAACAGTCCTAAAATAAGCAGATATAAAACAAACAAAATCATACAGCATGTTTTCTGTTAGGAACACAAAGGAAAAGCAAACGTAATATTTCTAGTCCTTAGTAAAACCTGGGTGACAAAAAAGAAGAGTGAAAAAGGGCAGCACATCATTGTAGTATATGTTTTTTATATTTAGGTAGAGCTTTACACACACCTTTATTTTTTGTTTTCATTAATTGTCACTAATTCACATTATACAATGATGGTAAAACATTTACATAAGTGCTGGACTGCAGTTCAATGTATTTTTAAATGAAGAAACAAAGTTGCCCTCTAAACTAAATTTTGTTCCATTTGACGTAAAAAGATAAATATCTATTTAAAGCACTCTTTAATTTTATAGGTGAATGAAATGCTAATCACAAATAATTCTCATATAATCAATTAAAAAATCACTTGTAAAGCCCTATAAGCTGATATTTTGTCCAGCTCAAGCTCCTGTTTGTACTTAAAATATTAAAATTATAAATCTTGAAAATAATTCTAACTGGAGGATCCTGCTTGTTTACAGTCTCTGCAAAACTGTTTCAGTATAGTATATTTCAACTTCCTTTCAAGACGTAGACTGCATTTCTGTTGTTGAAGCAATTAGGTGCATATTTTACCTACAACAATCAATAAGTACACAGTCTGTTTCTTATACTCTTCTTCCACCACAACTAGGTGTTAGACAAGCACAAGTCATTCAGGCATTTTTAAAAGACCCTTCTTTCTGTTGCTATGTCCTCTAATTTCTGATTTCTGCCTAGGGGAGCTTACAGCAAGTATAACTCTCTTTTGTGGTGGCTAGGGAAGCTAAAAAAAAACATTTTGTGAAACATTAAAAAAAAAAAAAGCCCTCTTTATAAAAGCAAGGTGAAAAGTTCAAACATCCAGCTTCATTGGCAAATTGTGATTTGGCTCCATGAAAGTGAGTTTACTCCTTGATTCAGTGAGAAGATACATACTGATCCTTAGTAACTGCTTTGCCTGTGGCATGTGTGATAATCTCATTATGTAGACCATTAATCTGCTTCTGGGGTCTATTTGATGTCAATGACTCTGTTATGTTTATGGGTAGGGGCAGATCTCAGTTTTACCTTTTAAAGTTACTGAAACAGAATAAGCATAACAATATTTGTTAGTTTTCTATTGTTGCCATAACAAACTAGCACAATGTTATTGGCTTTAAACAACACTAAATTATGTTATACTTCTATGTCCTACATAGTCTTGCTAGTCTCAAATCAAGGTATCAGCAGGGTTGCATTCCTTTCTGGAAGCTTTTAGGAGGATTGGTTTCATTGACTTTCCAATTTCTAGAGGCTGCCCACATTTCCTGTCCATGACCCCCTTTCTGCATCTTCAAAACCAGCAAAATTCATCCTCTGACCATCCTTTTGTTGTTATATATCTCTCTGATTGCAGCTGGGAAAAAGTTTCCATTTTTAAGAATTCATATATTTAGACTGGGCCCATGTGAATAATCCAGGATAATCTCCCCATTTAAAGATCCTTTACCTATGGCCAGGTGCGGTGGCTCTGCCTCTAATCCCAGAAGTTTGACAGGTCAAGGTGGGAGGCTTGCTTGAGGCCAGGAGTTTGAGACCAGCCTGGGCAACATAGTGAGACCTCATCTCTACAACAAATTAAAAAAATTATTCAGTATCTGGGCATAGTGGCATACACCTCTAGTCCAAGCTACTTGAGCACTGAGATGGGAAAATCACTTGCGCCCAGGAGGTCGAGGCTACAGTGAGCCAAGATCATACGACTGCACTCTAGCCTGGGTGACAGAGTGAGATCTTGTATCAAAAAGAAAAAAATATTCACCTGAATAATATCAACCAAGTCCCTTTGGCCATGAAAGGTAACATATTAGGATATGAACAACTTTTCTTGAGGGGAGGAAGGAGTGGCATAATTCTGTCTACCATAGAATAGTTTAGGACAGCAATATACAGAGCAAGTTAAATGTGCAAATTTATTTTTGGTAGAATTTTTTTCTCCAAATAAATGAGTTTCTTTCAGTTCTTTCCCTGTAAGGTATTTTGATTTTCATCATATTTCATTCTTTTGATTATTTTCACTTAATAGATGTGAAAATTGAAGTTCATAAAATTATCAGAAGTCATGTTTCAAGTTGCAGGAGGAGCCAAAGGCTGCATCAGGTGCTGGGTTCGAAGAGTGTTTTCCTCCAGTGACCGTTGTTCCCCAAATTATTCACAAGAGAACAGACAGAAAAGGGATGTCCTAGAAAATCATAGGCCAGTCTCTGAACTAGAAAACTTCTGGGAATGCTATTTTTAAAGTCCTTAACAGATTTTTCTTACTGAAAGTCATAACAAATGTTTCCTCTAGAAAAAAATGTTTATATCGAAGTATATTTGACGATTGAAAATTGTATATATTTAAGAAGTACAATTTGATGATTTGATATACATATTCATTGTGACATAATTGCAACAGTCAAGATAATTAACATATCCATTTCTTGAGTTATCATTTTTGTTTCCTTTTGTTGTGAGAACACTTAAGAGCTAACCTCTTAGCAAATTTCAGTTATACAATAAGTTGTTAATTATAGTCACATTGATATACATTAAATCTCCAAAACTTATTCTTGTTACACTGAAACTTTATGCTCCTTAATAGCATCTTGCTGTTTCCCCATCTATCCAGCTCCTAGCAACCACTCTCCTTTCTGCTTCTATGAGTTTGACTCTTTTAGATTCCTCATAGGAGATCATGAAGTATTTGTTTTTCTGTACCTGGATTATTTATATATGGTTTATCCATGTTGTTACAAATAACCGGTTTTTATATTTTTTTACAATGTGGAATAATATTCAGAAAAAAATTCATAAAAGCTGAGTAACATTCCATTATGTATTTACACTATATTTTCTTCATTCAGTCATCTGTTAATGGATGCTTAGGTTGTTTGCATATAATGGCTATTGTGAATAGAGCTGCAATGAACATGAGAGTGCAGATCTCTTGAAAATCTTGATTTAATTTCGTTTTCATATATACCTAGAAGTGAGACTTCTGGGTCATAGGGTAGTTCTATTTTCAATTTTCTTAGAAACCCACATACTGTTTTCCATAATGTTTGTACATTCCCAACAACATTACACAAAGTTCCCTTTCCTCCAGATCTCTCTGATTATAGCCACTCTAACAGATGTGACGTGATATCTCACTGATATTTTGATTGGGTAGCCCTGATAATTAGTGATACCTTCTCATATACTTGTAGGTACCTGCCATTTGTGTGCTTCTTTTGAGAAATCTCTATTTAGATCTCTTGCCCATTTTTTGACAGGGTTGTTTTTTTGCTATTGGTTTTGTTTTGTTTACTCCCCCCCACCCTGAGATTTACTGAAGTGTACTTGATAAATATAAATGATGTATTTTTACAGTGTACAAAATGATATTTTGATCCTCATATACATTTGAAATGATTGCCACAGTCAAGTTAGTTAACATTTCCATCATCTCATAGTTAACTTTTTTTGTGTATTTGGTTAGGACATCTCAGTTCTACTCTCCTAGCAACTTTCATTTATAAAATATATTTTTATTAACTATAGTTATCATGCTGTACAATAAATCTTCAGATCTTATTCCTCCCGTGTAACTGGAACTATGCCTTTTCACCAACATCTCCCCATTCTCCCCCCTGTCCTCAGCTCTTAGCAACTTCAAATCTACTCTGTCTCTATTTGTTTAGCTGCTTTGGACCATGCAGTATCTCTCCTTTAGTGCCTGAATTATTTCACTTGGCACAATGTCCTTCAGGTTCATTCATGTTGTTGCAAATTACAGGATTTCCTTCTTTTTATAAGGCTGAAAAATATTCTAATATTCAATATTCTATTATATATGCATATATATACATAATATATGTTTTACTCATTTATCTGAGGATATAGATTGATTTCATGTCTTGGCTGTCGTGAATAATGTTTCAGTAAACACAGGAGTGAGATATGTCTTCAACATACTACTTTCATTTCCTTTGGATATATTTTGGGTATTAACCCCTTTCCAATATATGTACAGTTTGCAAATATTTTCTCCATTCCATAGATTGTCTTTACATGCTTTTGATTGTTTCTTTTGCTGTGTAGAAGCCTTTTCATTTGAAGGAATTCAATTTGTCTAGTTTTGCTTTTGTTTCCTGTATTTTTGGTGTCATTTCAAAATAATATCATTGCCTAGATTATGATTTGCCCAAACAAAAAAGCTTTTTCCTAAGTTTTCTTCTAATAGTTTATATTTTCAGGTCTTACTTTTTAAGTCTTTACCATTTTGAGTTGATTTTTGTATGTGGTGTGAAATAATGATCCATTTTTACTGGTTGTATTTGGATATTCAGATTTTCCAACATCATTTATTGAAGAAATAATCCTTTCTTTTTTTAAGAAAATTATCATTTTCTTTTCTTGGCACTCCTGTTGAAAATTGGTTGACCATAAGTGTGTTGATTTCTTTCTGGTCTGTATTCTATTCCACTGGTCTTAATGTGTGTTTTATGCCAATACCATACTATATTGATTACTATAACTTTGTAGTACAGTTTGAAATCAGAAAATGTGATGCCTCTAGCATTGTTCTTACTGTTCTATTGTTTTGACTACATGGTATCTTTTGTGGTTCTACATGAATTTTAGGACTGTTTTTCTCTATTTCTATACATAAAGAATGTCATTGGGATTTTGACAGGGATTGTAATGAATATGTCCATAACTTCGCATAGTACAGCCATATTGATAATATTAATTCTTCAGATCCCATGGAACAAGGAACTTCTTTCCATTTACATGTGCCTTCTTCAATTTCTTTTATCAATGTTTCATAAATTTCAGTTTAGAAGTTTTTCATCTTGTTGGTTACATTTACATTTGAGTATCTTATTATTTTGTTTCTATTGTGAATAGGATTATTTTCTTAATTTTTTTGGATAATTATTAGTGTATAGAAATGAAATTGATTATTATATATTAATCTCATTATACAATAATCAGTTTCATTTCTATATACTAATAATGAATTATCTAAATACATTAAACTTCACTATACACTCTGGATTAAACTTCACTGAATTTGATGATTCTTTCTAACAGTTTTATTCTTGAGCCTTTAGAGTTTTCTATATCTATATATGATTATGCCATCTGCAAACAGAGATATTTTTACCTATTTGTTTCCAATTTGGATGCCTTCTATTTCTTTTACTTGTCTGATTTCTCTGGCTGAGACTTCCAGAACTATGTTGAAAAGAAGTTGTGAGAGTGGGCATTCTTGCCTTATACTAGATCTTAGAGGGAAAGCATTCAGGTTTTCCCCATTGATTATGATGTTAGCTGCAGGCTTTTTATATATGTTTCTTACATTAAGCTGCATTATCTATATACCTATTTTGTTGAAAGCTTTAATCAGAAATGGGTGCTGAACTTTGCCAAATGCATTTTCTCAGTCTGTTAAGATGACCATGAATGCTTTTATTTTTATTTTGGTAAACTGTTGTATAATGCTGATTAATTTGCTTATATTGAATCATCCTTGAATCTCTAGAAAAAATCCCACTTGTCATGGCATATGATCCTTTTAATGTGCTTTTAATTTAGTTTGCTAGTATGTTATTAAAATCCTTAAATCTTTAATATAAATATTAATATAAATATATATTTACATGTATAACTATATAATCCTTAAATCCTTATATAAATATAAAAATCCTTAAAAAGTCTACGTTCATCAGAGATATGGACTTGTACTTTTCTTGTAGGATTTGCATGGTTATGTTATCAGAGTTATCACTGGCCCCATAAAGTGACTTTGGAAGAATTATTTTTGGAAGAGATTAAAAATGATTAATTTCAGTTATTTTTTGACTGTTTGATAGATTTCAAACATGAAGCCATAAGATCCTGCGACTTTCCTTATTGGAAGATTTTTTACTGATTCAATCTCCTTATTTGTTATTGGCCTCTCAGGCTTTGTTTCTTCCTGATTCAATTTTTGTAGGTTGTAAGTTTCTAGAGATTTATCCATTCATTTTAGGTTATTTTAGTTTGTTGGTATATAATTGTTCTTAATAGTTCCTTTTGATCTTTATTTATTCCTGAGGTTTCCATTGTAATGTCTCCTTTTTCATATCTGATTTTATTTATTTGAGTTTTTTCTCTTTTTTTCATAGTCTAGCCTAAGGGTTTATTCATTTTATTTACCTTTGAAAACCCAATCCTTAGTTTTGCTATATTTTTCCCATTTTTTTGTTCTCTGATTTGCTTCTGCTAATCTTCATTACTTTTTGTAATGTTAATTTAGGGTTCAGTTTGTTCTTTTTCTCCACTGATTCTTTAAAGTATAAAATTAAGTTGTTTATTTGTGGTCTTTTCTATTTTTAATGTAGGTGTTTATCATTATAACATAGTCTCTTATTACTGCTTTTACTGTATCTCACAAGTTTTGGTAAGTTGTGTTTTCATTTTCAGCTTTTGAGATACTTTTAAATTTTCTTCAGGTTCCACTTTGACCCAATGGTGTGTTGTTTAGTTCCTACATTTTTGTGAATTTTTCCAATTTCTTCCTATTTTTAAATTCTAGTTTCATTCTATCATGGTTAGAAAAGATACCTGTAATGATTTTGATCTTCTTAAATTTATTGAGGCATGTTTTGTGACCTAACATATGATCTATCCTGGAGAATGTTCCATGTGCACTTGAGAAGAATGTGTATTTTGCTGCTGGGTGAAAAGTTGTATTATTTGGTATGTATTATTATTCAAGTCATATATTTATTCACTTTCTGTCTGGATGTTGTGTTCATTATCGAAAGTAGGATATTGAAATCTCAAATAATATTATATTATTGTTTGTTTCTCCTCAGTGTTTGCATTATATATTTAAATGATGATATTGGGTTCATTTGTATTTACTTTTCTTTCTTTTCTTTTTTTTTTTTTTTTTTTTTTTTTTTTTTTTTTTTTGAGATGGAGTCTCGTTCTGTAGCCCAGGCTGGAGTGTAGCAGTACAATCTTGGCTCACTGCAACCACTGCTTCCTGGGTCCCGGTTCAAGTAATTCTCCTGCCTCAGTTTCCTGAGTAGCTGGGAATACAGGCACACACCACCATGCCCAGCTAATTTTTGTATTTTAGTAGAGGCAGGGTATCACCATGTTGGCCAGGCTGGTCTTGAACTCCCGACCTTGTGATCCACCTGCCTCAGCTTTCCAAAGTACTGGGTATATTTACATTTGTTATATATCTCTGTTGAATTGATCCTTTTGTTATTGTACAATGACCTTCTTTGTCTCTGGAGACAGAATTAGACTTAAAGTCTATCCATGCTTTCTTTCTTTTAGTTACCATTTACAGGGAATACCTTTTTCCATCCTTTCACTTTTAGCCTATGTATGTCTTTGATTCTAAAGTAAGACTCTTACAGACAGAAAGTCACTTGATCCTCTTTTTTTCAATCCATTCAGCAATTCTGTACTTTTTGATTGGTGAGTTTAATCCATTTATATTTAAGGTAGTTATTTGCCATTTTGTTAATTGTTTTGGGTTTTGTTTTTTGGTGTTTTTTTTTTTTTTTTTTTTTTTTTTTTTTTTTTTTTTTTTTTTTTGCAGTTGCTTCATTCCTCTCTTCTGCTTTTGTCTCCTTCCTTTGTTATTGTGTGTGTGTGCAGCATGTGTGTGTGTGTATGTATGTATGTGTTTTACTATTTTTCTTTTCTCTTTGTACTTTGTATTTTATTACAGGTTTTTGGTTAGCTTGAGGCTTGTATAAAATATCTTGTAGTGGTAATCTTCTATTTTGAGTTGAAAACAGATTAAGTTGCATACAAAAACACTACTCTTATACTCCCCAAACCCCCAACACTTTGTGTTCTTAAAGGCAGGAATTGCTTTCTTTTATATTGTGTATCCATTAACAAATTTTTTCTATGGTTGTACCCCCTTATCTGTGGGAGATATGTTCCATGACCCATGGTAGATGCCTGAAACCATGAATAGTTCTGACCTCTATATATACTATATTTTTCCTATACATATATACCTATAATAAAGCTTATGGATTAGGCACAGTAAATGATTAACAACAATAACTAATAATAAAGTACAGCAGTTATAATGATATGCTACAAAAAAGTTATGTGAATGTGGTCTATTTCTCTCTTTCTCAAAATATTTTATTATACTATACCCACCTTTCTCCTTCTTGTGATTCGTTAATCTGATTATCAAGGCAGCTAATAAATGACTAATGTGCAGGTAGCATATATGGCATGGATGTACTAGTCAAATGGATGATTTACATTTTCGGCAGTATGGAGTGGAATGGCATGTGATTTCATCACGCTAAACAGAAGAACACGCAAATTAAAATTTATGAACTGTGTATTTCTGGAATTTCCCTTTTAGTATTTGCAGACTGTAAATGACTGTGGGTAACTGAAACCATGGATAACAAAACTGCAGATAAAGGGAGACTACTATATTACCTTTTATATAAGGATTAAAAGTAATTTACACACCTTTATAGTGTTACATTAATCTGTATATGTTTATATATTTACCTTTGCTTGTGAGATTTATGCTCTCATATTACTTTTTAGAGCATTTTTGTTTAAATTTGTAGAACTCTTCTAATTATTTATTGTAAGACAGACCTAGTGGCGACAGGTTTTGTTTGTCTGGGAAAGAGTTTATCTCTTCTTAATTTTAAAATGATAATATTGCTGAATATAGTGTTCTAGGTTGGCAGTTATTTTTTTTCTTTCAGTGCTTTGAATGTATCATCTTACTCTCTCCTGGCCTATAAAGTTTCAGCTAAGAAATCTGCTAGTAGTCTTATTAGGACTCCCTTATAAATGTCAAATTTTTCAAGACAAACCAAAGGAATCCTCCTTGGTCCTGAGCTGTGCTGGATGGAGCTATGAGGTGGCACAGATAAAAATATTTTTTACACTTTTCTATGTAGTCACCTTCAGTTTTTGTGCTCCAAAGGGCTTCAGCAGTTTCTTTACCATATTCCAAGCCATCACAGAGCTATGTTTGTCATTACGTAGTTGTTTATTTGTTTTTTGTTTTTGTTTTTGTTTTTTGTTTTTGTGGGAGGGATGGGTGCTGTGACTTACTAGTATTCCGTCTTGCTTATATGATTCACTTCCCTCTGACTTTAAAACTATAAATAAAATATGCAGACAAGCATGGGCAGAGTTAATATTCAAATAAAAACTTAGACTTAACAATTGAATCTGGAAATTTTAACCATCTTTACGTTTGTTATATTATAGGGCTGCCTACCAATTCAGGAAAAGATGATGAATAGTTTACATAAATGATTGTAAATACTAATGTTTCTTACATATTTTCACTTATAAGTAGAAGCTAAACAATGAGTATACATGGACACATAGAATGGAATAACAGACACTGAAGACTTCAGAAGGTGAAAATGGAGTGAGGGATGAAATACTGTTGAGTACAGTGTACATAATTCAGGTGATGGGTGCACTAAAAGCCCAGAGTTCACCACTACAAAATACATCCATATATCACAACTTTACTTGAACTCAATCTACTAAACAAAAGAAGGACTAATGTTTTTCAATCTTTGGCATGCATCAAAATTATCTGGGAGGTTTGTTAAAAGGCAAATTTCTATGCCCTCCCTCCAGAATTATTTAGGTTTGCATTTCAAAAATAGTCCCAGGTGATCCGGAAGCTCCTCACTGAGGACCACACTTTAAGAACAAATAATAAAAATCTTTAATTTGTATATACAAATAGATATTTTAAGGATGGAAACCAGATGCTCTTGATATACCTTTCTGTCAGGCTACTATTCTCCTTTCCCTTTTCAGGTTGAAACACTCTTATTATTCTAGATGTAAGGCCAGACATTGAAGGGAAAAGGAAGATAAACATTTATGCCTGTCAGACTCTCTTTTTAGGTAGAAAAAAATGAAAGAGCAAAGAAAAGAGGGTATAATGTCAGGTTATCTAAGACCTATTTGGAGAACCTTAGCACTTTAAACTAAAGGAAACTTATTGACATCTGTTCCTCAAATAATTTTTCCATCAATTTCATGAAGATAATAATATGTGATTCAAGTGTGCAGCAAACATTGAGAACAAATGTACTAGGAATTCTCTGTGGTACAGGAATATTCGTTTTCACTAACAGCATCTTCAACTTTAAAGCCTAAGTGTGATTTTTGTGTTTGTGCCTCCAGGGCTGTATCATGAACCATGGTGATGATCTTCATGAGCAAACCTTCAAACTGACTGGAGTTGTGTCTCTGAGAGTCTTTGTTATTGGCATTTTGCTATCTTTGTTTGTCTGGACTGCCGTAATAAAATACCATAAATTAGGTAGCTTGTAAATAACAGAAATTTCTCTCTCACAGTTCAGAAGACTAGGAAGTCTAAGATCAGGGCACCAGCGCAGTTGGATTCTGATGAGGGCTGTCTTCCAGGTTGCAGACTGCTGACTTCTCATTGAGTCCGCACATGGTAGAAAGGATAAACAAGATCTCTCAGCCTCTTTTGTAAGGACACTAATCCCACTGTAAGGGTTCTGTCCTCATAAGCTAGGTACCTCTGAAAGGCAGCATGTTTTAATACCATCACCTTAGGAGTTAGGTTTCAACCTATGAATTTTGGGGCAACATATTCAGACCATAGTATGTCTTAAGTTGAAAGTTGATCCTAATTCACAGTGGTTCTGGCTCAGATACTATCAGCCATTCTGGGTTAGATCCTATTCGGTGCTCTGGATCATACCTCAGTTAAGCTATTGCCACATTATAGACCTTCCTCTCCCAGTTGTGCTTCTGACTTTTGGAATAGTGCTGGAAAATGACACCCCCCATATTTTCTAAGTATGATCTGTGTGAAAGTCTTAGTTGAAATGTTGTTATTTTAGCCAAGTTGGTTAATATTGAAAGGTGTTACTAAGGCTATATATTAATGGAACTTCTGACAGTAGCTGCCATTGGGTGAGCTTCGATTAAATAGTAATTGTGATTGAAAAGAAGTGTAATTAATTTTACCATTTAAGTGGTTCTGGCTCTCATTAAAAGGTGTCATGATTCAAGGAATTATGATAGACAACCCTCAAAGTTATGCAGTTTTTATTAAACCGCAAGCACAGTGGATTCAACTTTGGAACAATTTTCTTTTCTCAGGGGTCTTCTTGAATTATCAATATTTTATATATATGTACTATATAACAACTATGTGGCTAGTCCACACCTGGATTTCTAGCCATTAGACTGGCTAACCAGAACACTTTGGTATTCTAAGGTTTCTTTATGAGACATTCAAAGGCCTTTGTCTAAAACCATTTGTCTGATAAATAGAAATTCAAATATAGGAAACCTAATGGTCATTTTGAAAATTTAGCTCTAGTTATTGATTCATTACAAAAATGGCAAAAAATGTGGTTAACATTATTCATTATTTTTATTTTAAAACTAACCTGGGTATAAAACAGGTTGTTGCATTTTCTGATGTGATTTTTCACAAAAGCAGAGTAGCAGACAATTTGAGCGTAACTGTAGAACACTGCATGATTGAATGAGTGAAATGCCATATAATTTTTAGTACTAGGTAGAATTCTTACTACCCATTAAATTGAAAAATGAGAGAAGCAAGACTTCTGCTGCCACCCACTTTGGTAAAGTGTCCAGTTTTCTTGATGCAAAAATAAAATGCCTACTCTATTCTCTTGAGCAATATCTTTGAAATATTACTAACCTCCATGGCAGAGGTTGCTTAGTCTGCAAATTTATTGGCTAGCAAGTGATTATTATTGCTAATAACCCTTATTCACATTATCCAGAGAACTGCTTCTTCTACCATTCTTTAACAAATGGAATATAGCATGGTAGGCCTACTGAGCTCTATTGAATTTTATACATCATTAATCCCTACCTCCCTTAAAGTTTTAGCTTATATTTTTTCTTTGCCATTTTCCCCACAAAGACATTTTTTTTTCCACTAAGAAAATATATTGAGTGAGATCTCATGCAGATTAGTGTAATTCTCTTGTATAATTTTGCTTAAAAAATTGTTAAAGGGCTATGGGAACGTGTGGTGACTTTGATAAACATATTTTAAAAGTACAAGTAGTCTGTTTTGACCGTGTGAATGGTGTCACATTTACTGTGTAGTATGTAATTTAAAACCACCACCACCAAAATTTTTTTTTAGTTTGACTCTCTTGATTCATCATGATTACATCACAACAAACTCTTTTCAGCAGGATCAGTTTTTAAGGTTGAGTTTATTATAAAAATATTTACTTATAATCCTCCACTCATTAATTGTTTTATGTCTGATATGGTTTGGCTCTGTGTCCCCACCCAAATCTCATCTCAAATTGTAATCCCCACGTGTTGAGGGAGGGACCTGGTGGTAGGTGATTGGATCATGGGGGCAGTTTTTCCCATGCTGTTCTCTGACAGTGAGTGAGTTCTCACAAGATCTGATGGTTTAAAAGTGTTTTGCAGTTTGCCCCTCACTCTGTCTCTCTCCTGCCACTATGTAAGATGTGCCTTGCTCCTCCTTTGCCTTCCGCAATGATTGCTAGTTTTATCAAGGCTTTCCCAGCCATGCAGAACTATGAATTCAATGAAACCTCTTTTCTTCATAAATTATATAGTCTCAGGTAGTTCTTTAGAGTGGTGTGAAAATGGACTAATACATGGTCATATATTTAATTTTTAGTATGCAGTGATTTGGAAATTTCCACCAGAGTTTTTGCTGAATTAAGTAAAAGGTATTTTCAGAGAACAGTATACAGACTAAAAGTAAGCCTTCTTTCCAGCTGCTAAAATTGGCTGTTTCTTTGATAAATTTTCAAAGGCAAAGGCAACATTTCAATCATCTGTGAGTGTTCTGCCTCTCACCAAATACAATAAAAACAGATCTGCGAATTATTCATAATGATCTGTCATCCATTCTTGCCAATCATGGTTTTCATATGCTAGTGAACACCAGGTATGTCTCAAACCATAAAAAGTGATTTTTTTGAATCAAGAATTGAACTAGGACTTGAGATATTTGTGGTGAAGTCAAGCAGAACCAGCTCGATTTCTCATCAGGACAGGACAATACAATCTGTAAGTGTGCAGGCTAGGTGAAATAGGATAAACGAATTGGATGTCTGATTGAATTATGTCTATGAAAATCAGCATTTGGTTGATTAAACAATAGTATAAGTTTTTATGGAAATTTAGGATGAATAATTCTTTAATGTAGCATTTGTGAAGTCAGGTAGCTGGCCTAACTTAATATAAAGAGCTAAGAAGTTATCATTGCCATACTTGCAGTAAGAAAGACCCTGAACAAACTGAAAATCAACAACTATTGGTAAATTCGAACATTGAAGTCATAGGGAAGACTCCTCCCCTCAAAACTAGGGAGCCAGGAAAAGGGAGAAGTTCACCTTATTGGGCACAGAAGCAACTGCGAGATCCTAAAGAGGAACCGACTAATTGTTAGGAATTGAACATAGACTAGCTTGAGAGAAAAAAACTTTTGGGGCTCCAGGCTAATGAGGACCACACATTTTTTCTGAGTTTTACCTTCAGGAGCTCAGCCAGGTTCTCGGGGAGATAAAATTGGAGAAGAATCCTTTCTATGCTTCAAGCAGGGGGAAGGATAATTTAATAATTTCAAAATAAGCTCAGAGCACTCTCTTCTCCTTGGCAAAAGACCTGTGCTCCAGGGAAATTATTTTACCAGACTCCAACCATCTTGAGTTTTACCAAAATCTAATTGATGTCTCACCTAATGGAGTAGGAAAAGGAAAGGAAAATACTGAGAAGCACTTGTGAAGGCTACAGCTGAGGAACACAGGCTTAAAAAAGACTGAAACCGAATCCTAGAAATATAGAAAGCTTCCCACCTACCACCACATCAACAAGACTCCTGTTAAAAATAATAGGGGATTACAGTTGAAAGAACTGCCAACCTCAGACCTTATTTATAAGTAAATCTCTGGGTAAACCTGAAGACAACCAGGGGAGGCCAAAACAAGGGCACTAGATGGAAATTCTAAAAATGAAAAGGAAATACTAGATATCAAAGACACTTTAACAGAAGTGAAGGATGTCTTTAATGTGCTGATCGTTGGAAAGAATTAGCTTAAAAAATCTGTGAACTTAAAGATATGTTAAAAGAAAGTTGAAAAGCAAAGAGAAAAAGGAGTCAAAAAAGGAAAAGAAGTGTAAATGGCTCTTGAGCCACAAAAATAATGATGTCTATCGTGTATAATGGTGTATGCATGTGTGCACATGCTTGAGTTAACTTTTTAAAGAAAACTGGTATTCATGCAGTTTCGGAATTTGCTTTATTTATCCAATGTGCTTCTTTTTCAGAAAAATTTGATATGTCTTTATATATTACATTATTTTATTAAAGTCTGCCATCCACCCCACCTCTAGCTTTTTATGCTTCTGGGATTTCTCAATCAGCTCCCCCAGCATTTCCCCCAATAACATCTAGGGCAACTGAGTAGCTTTCACGAACCCTCACACTCATCACATCCCATAAAAAAAGGACCTTATTGATAATAAGGTTCTCCCACTTTAGAAAAAAAGTAATGGTTTGCAAAGCAAATGTACTTGTTATTTTTTACTTTACATATGGAAGACGCTGTAATCTAGTAAAGAAATGTCTCTGTGTAAAGTTTGTAGACAGAAATTATGAATCCTGAATGAAATGCCAAATACTAATGCGCAACTCCTGGGACATTCTGCTTTCCATATTTACTTTCAGTGAATGATGAATTTAGAAAAGCTTTTCTAGAAATGAGTGAAAATGACAAAATAGCAGGCACATTGCAGATGCTTTGCATTAATGATGAGAAAAAAAGAAATTGAAAAATGTTGAAAGATGTAGAATATTCTAACTGCAATAACATTTGCAAGATATTTTCTTTAACTTTCTCGATTTTCACAATTGATATTTTTGTGGAAAGTTATGATGCATTTTTGTGAGGATATTAATTGTTTTATGGTCTGATATGGTTTGGCTCTGTGTCCCCACCCAAATTTCATCTCAAATTGTAATCCCCATGTGTTGAGGGAGGGATCTGGTAGTAGGTGATTGGATCATGGGGACTGTTTTCCCCAAGCTGTTAAATTTAAATTTCACTGGGATGTGGACTAATTGAGACAAATCTTCAATAAATATTATTAATGGAAAAATCTCTTTAAAAAGTGAATTAGCTTCTCCTGACTTTGTATTTTATGACCAGATGTCCATTGATTACTTAGTAAATAGAATATTTGTTTAAAAAGGTGGTTTTTTTGTTACCTGTTCTCTTATTTTGAAGAGGATAAAGGGTGTCTCACTTGGTAGAAATAATATTCACCCATTCCTTTCTCTTTTTGTCTGACAGTCTGATTAAGGTATCTAAAAAGGAACCATGAAGAAAGTGTGGAGGTCACTTTTTAAGGATGGAGAAAGAGAAAGGAAATATTAGGATAAGTGAATTAAAAATGTTTCCATGATGAATGTTTTGGGAGAAAAAAGATGGAAAAAATAACGAAGCATTCTTTCAAAGGAAAAACAACTTAAATTTTCAGGTCTTTTTTTGTCTCTGCCTTAATTATATGGTAGCAGCATTTGATTCTTATTTCACAAGTACAAGCTTGCATATGGGAAAAAGAAGCGAGGCGTCAGGTTACGAGACTGTCCCACAGTTCTCTTTCTGCTGTTTTTGCTACTACTACTCGTGCCTTGTTCTGCTTATAAACCTTACCCTTCACTAGGGATGCAAGCACAGTTCAGAAAAGATTATTTATCATGGCCCTGAAAAAATCACCTTTCTTGAGACAGTAAAATTTTATTTTAGAATAGTGGAATACAGTGCTAAATTGATCACCATGTGCTGCTTCCGTGTTTCTTTTGTTATCTATATTTTAAAACATTTTTGGTCAAAATTTCTTATTTTCAAACTGTGTTTCTATGACAACAGAAAATCTAAAAATAAAGCTCAATTTTAGATTTTTTTCAATCTATAAGCCTTAAAATACCTTGCAACTTACTTTTCATCTCCCTCATCTATTTTCTTCAGGGAAAATAACTTTCATTTAAAGTTGCAGCCATAGGCATGCTATTCATTAAACCTAATTGCTTAATCTCATGATTAACTTTTAAGAGGAACCTAACACTGAGTCTTTGCTTATAATTATTTCTCTGTGCTGAGTTATTGAAATGCAACTCCAAATTATATTTATTTATATACGCACACATACATGTGCGCATATATATGCTACATATTTTATGCAAATTTCAAATATATTGTATATAGGGCATAAAGAGTGACTCCATGTTTTATTAGTATTTTATTATTTTGCCTAGAAATTAGAAACCTTTATATCTCTCTGATATGCATTTACACCTCTGTCAATTTGAGTGGAGTTTTATAAAATTGATTGCCAGTATTTTAAAATTTGTGAGCCTCTTTTATGTCTCTTTCATACTTTTTTCTGAGCTTTTTTTATATTAATTGGATGTTAAAAAGTATGCACTGTGCTAAAATATGCCACTCAAGGTATTTTCCTTGGGGTAATTGGGCATAATTCCTCATGGCATATTAAAAATACAGAGAAGCAACATTAAAGTAGTTTTGAAATCTACGGTAGCCTCCCAAAAACATGGAGGATATCACAGTTGTGTTTCCCTTTTGTCTTGCTTTTTCTAATATGAACACTTACATTTATTTTTTGGCTCTTAAGTCTAAAGACTCTTGCTTGCTTGGGTTTTTGTAATAGTATTTATCTCAATGTAGATCATTATCCTGTGGGTAAAATTGTCATTGTTATACTGAGAGCCTTGATTAGGAAAGAGATGCTCCTGGGAATTTCTGTTTTACATTTTAGAAATCTGAAGTTGGTGATACCGTATTTCAAGAGAAATAGCATTCTCTGTAATCTGTGTGAAATTTCTTGCCCATCTATACCCCCTCTGTTGCTTTAAGCCATTTTTTAGGAAGAGGATGAGAATGAAGAGGTCTCAAGCACCTAACTGAGCCATAGTTGTGGGTAGATCCCACTCATTGAAAATACCCTGCCTCCAGGATACTGTCAGTCTGCGGATGACTACGGCGAAGCAATGGGGTTACAGCTTTCTCCACTCTGGACTTTACTTTAAGCTCCTGTTCCTAAAGTGAATACATAGAATATTGAGGGAAACTTAAGAAATTCATTGTAGGCTTCAGGTAATTGACCTAAATCTATATATACAAGATTTGCATAGATGTAGGGCAAGATAGCTTAGCTACCTGACTGCTTCTTGTCACATCAGGATTGATGACTTGGAGTAGGTCTTGGATGTAGAATAGGTGGGTGTCACACATGAATATCTTATGCTTCAATCTCTCCATTCTCTGCCCCTTTCCTTCAGTCCTCTCTCTTTAACCTCTTTCCACGGAGTCTGGAACACCACTCTAACTATCCACACAAATACACATGATTTCCCAGCCCCTCTGTTGCTAATCATGCCGTGTCTTTTCAATTTTGTAGCTGAAAGCATCTGTTAAAAGCACTCAGCCTTTTTTCATTGACTTGATGCTTTTCCACTGGTTTTGCAGACAGATGAAGGGATATTCCAGAGTTTTTCTATCGTCTGGATGTGTTAGAGACTACAATGACAACTGTGCTTCCCATTTAGAGAAAATAACTAGTTGATAGGGTTGGGTAGGTGCTTTTACTCTAGGCAATAGCTTATTTTCACCCAAAGTATTCTGAAAGCAAACACACTTCCCACTGTGATGATTCATTTATTTCTAAAGGTCCCCATCTGGCCTCTGTGAGAAATTCATATTCTTTCTATTAACATAACTTTGACCTTATTTGTAACAAACAAATAACTAATAACTCTGGCTTTATTATAACACAAAGGTATCCACCTTTCCCTGCCCTAGGCTATGTTAAAAATTGTCTTTTATTAACAGGCAGTGAAAGATGCTATGCCCATTTCCTTCTCTGTGATTCCTAGATTCCTTTCTGAACAATAGGAGTGATGGGGAAGAAATTCAATTCACAAAATCACTTCTTACACAGTAATTTGTCCAGGAGTGTTCTGAAATTAGTAAGTTAGAAGACATATAGCCTGTGAGAGAGCCTAGCTTTCCTTATTTCTGTTCTAATCAGTGTAGGTTTTATATTCAGAGTCAAATAGGAATGTTTCCAATATCTTTATGAAACATTCATTTTATTTTTTTCAAACTCGCAAGGTAAATCAGAACTAAAATTACAGATGTTATTATTTATGAAGGAAGGACATATACAGGATAATGTACAAAATTTAGCTCCGAACATCTATGCTGTGTATTCGTTGAGAATAATGAAGGTTATCTTTTTAGTCATTAATTTCTGAATCTTTTGGGGACCATTTCTGGTTAATGTTGAAAAAGAATAATATAAAAGCACTCATGGCTGCTGTCTGGAAAGAATGAATGGCTTTGCAAATGGATATGGTTACGTATTTTTTAGAAATAGCCGCGAAATGCTACCTCTTGTTATAGTTTTATCAAAGGGAACTTTACATACTCAACTCTCATTAAGAAAAAAGATGCCCGGCTATTTAGGTTGTTTGCAATATTTTGGTAAATAATATGTATCAGAACCTTAATTATTCTGAATGCTCTTATACTTTTCCTTTCACCTGTATTCTGGTCCTTGCTTCTTCCTCTGATTTATCTGAAGCTTGCAATTTTAGCCACGAATCATCTACCAATCTGTATTATCCACACTTGCAACATGTAGGAACAATCATTCCTTCCTAGTAGCTACGATCTACATATCTCCCTTTCCTTTCATCTTTCTCTATATTTCTTGTTGCTTTTTTTCTTTTCCTCTTCGTCTGTTGCATGGACACCATCATTGCCAAATATACTTCTCTTTACTAACTGCTGTTTCTCTTCTAAGATTATTTGATATAATTGTATCTGCTTTGTCTTGTTATATGATTTTGTTCTTTCCAGGGGTCTTAAGAGTAGGGAGGGGAGTGATAATAATACTGTATGACAGTAATAGCAATTGTATCTTATCCCTTTACTGTTTCAAATGAAGTATCATTAACCATTTTATGAGTTTATTGATCACCTACGGTGTCACATGATAGCCACTGTACTAGAAGAGGTCCTAGGATACAAAGATGGACAAATTCTACTTCCTGACCTAAAAATCCTTATAAACTAAACTCTAAAGAAATGTCGGATCCATGTAATTGCTTAGTTTGTGATGGTAGATAATTGATAGCCTTGAATCTATTATAATGACAAATTATAGTTCTTTATATCCATTTGTGAGCTGTTGGTGACATTTGAATCATATACGCCAACCACTCCTTTGACATTGTTAGAGAGTAAAAGTAGTCTGAAAAGTTAATGTTTCTAAATAGTTAAGAAATTTCTGAGTTCTTAGCTTATTTTAAAGATCTTTTTATGGAAATCATCTTATAATATACATCTCCCTTCTGAAATGTGGATGATTTAGCCTAAGATTTTGTCTAGTATCTGGGAAATAAAAAGGAATGGGATTATAATGATAAAAAATTATAAAATAACAATACAAAATGGTGACCAAAGTTATGATTCATTTTTATATGAGGTATAGAGTGAAAATGTTTGCATTTTTCAAATTGTTTTTAATTGTTTTCATTTGGGAAATACAATTAATAGTATTTTTTCCACTGCTGGAAAAAAACTTGGTTAACATTTATTAATTGCCTACTATGTGACAGTTACTCCACCTTATATGTGTGTTAACTTACATACCATGCAGCTGACCTATTGCTTTGAAGTCAAATAGTAGCTAGTTCTAATATATACCATATAATGTTACTTAAAATGTTGGTAATAGCTAACAGCAATTAAAATTTGTGATTTTTATCTACGTGTTTGTGCATAGTTAATCTTTTCTTTGCGATTCATTTGTGTGCATATCTTAAAAGTAAAGTTTCTGTGATTGTTAATATTGAATGTCAACTTGATTGGATTGAAGGAGGCAACGTATTTTTCCTGGGCGTGTCTATGAGGGTGTTGCCAAAGAGATTAACATTTGAGTCAGTGGGCTGGGAGAGGCAGACCCACCCTCAATCTGGGTGGGTACCATCTAATCAGTTGCCAGCGTGGCTAGAATAAAGCAGGCAGGAGAAGATGGAACAACAAGCTTGCCCAGTCTTCCGGCCTTTATCTTTCTCCTGTGCTAGATGCTCTCTGCCCTTGAACATTGGACTCCAAGTTCTTCAGCTTTTGGACACTTGGACTTATGCCAGCGGTTTTCCAGGGGCTCTTGGGCCTTCAGCCACAGACTGAAGGCTGCACTGTCAGCTTCCCTACTTTTGAGGTTTTGGGACTCGGACTGACTTCCTTGCTCCTCAGCTTGCAGGCAGCCTATTATGAGACTTCACCTTGTGATCCTGTGAGTCAATACTCCTTAATAAACTCCCCTTTATATATACATTTATCCTATTAGTTCTGTCTCTGTAGAGAACCCTGACTAATACAGTTTCTTTTAGGAATAAGTGATTCAGATAAGTGTCTCCTCAAATTCTCTTTCCCCTTCAGATGCTGCAATGTATAATATCTCTTTCTGTTCCTTTTCTGCTCTAGCAAAACCTTGTTTCCCAAACTCTGTTTCCCATTTTCACTCTTTTCCAATGTCAGTACCGGGTGAAGTATGCAGTATAGGCCTACAAATCGTAAGAATTCACAGAGGAGGAAAGCATGTCTGTTTCCTGATTGGTTATTTTCCTCAGACCCTGTCCCTCTGCCGTTGCTTCTGTATACCTTAAAGTCCTTGTTCTCCTCTCAGTCTGCTTTAGAGTCTGCTGAGATGAGGGGTTCTAAAATAAAGTTTACATTTATTTCAGTCCTATATGTAATCAGATATCCTTCATGATTCATTGTATGTGTGAATATATTTTCCTTTTAATTGCAAATAAGGTAGAACGTGAAGGAATGACATTTCTGTTTGGGTAACCAATCATAGAAGACATCGGGAAGATATTTTAATTTGTGGAAAAGATTGTAGGGAAAAAAAATCTGTAAAAATATGTTTACTTCTACAGTGGACCAAGAAAGATACCCTGAATAAAAACTAGTCCAATTCCTACACCAAAGAATATAAAGTTGATATCGTTTGGCTGCATCCTCACCTAAATCTCATCTTGAATTGTAACTCCTATAATTCCCCCTTATTGTGGGAGGGACCTGATGGGAGGTAATTGAATCATGAGGACAAGTCTTTTCCATGCTATTCTCATGATAGTGAATAAGTCTCAAGAGATCTGATGATTTCATAAGGGGGAATTTCCCTGCTCAAGCTCTCTCTCTCTCTTTGCCTGTTGCCATCCATGTAAGACATGACTTGCTTCTCCTTGCCTTCTGCCATGATTGTGAGGCCTCCTCAGCCATGTGGAACTGTGAGTCCATTAAACCTCTATCCTGTATAAATTACCCAGTCTTAGGTAGGTCTTTATTAGCAGCATGAAAATAGACAAATACAAAAGTAGATGATCCAGTTCCTATGACATCCAGAAGATGGTGATAAGGAACCAGTAAACTAAGATGTGCTCTACATATCTTATTTAAAAATTATTATTTCCCCCTAAATTCTTGAGAAGACATAACTTACCCTTTACATTCACTTCCCCTTGCTGTTGCCATACTGGATCCCTTGCCTCTAACCTTGAATTCACCAATGTAAAATAGGCACAGTCTTACTTTCAGGGGCGCAAGAAATGGTTATGTTATTTCCAGCTCCAGAAGTACAGTACATCAGAAGACAACTGACTGTGTCATGGTGTTTGAAAGCAATTATCAGGTTCTCCTTCCAAAATATATGTCCTGCTATTTAATACCATGCCTGTGTGTTCACCATTAAAAAATTACTATTTCTTAAAGGCTTTGGAGGTTTCAAGCAAATATTATTAAAAGGGAGATTTTTCTTAATAAATTAACCCTATTCTGTTTCTAATGTGATCTATTTTCTACCTTTTCTATGTATCTATCAGTCAATCATGAAAGAGGTTTTAACTGCTTATGCACTTAATATTTATTG
Organism: Mandrillus leucophaeus; assembly: GCF_000951045.1. Classification (NCBI taxonomy): domain Eukaryota; kingdom Metazoa; phylum Chordata; class Mammalia; order Primates; family Cercopithecidae; genus Mandrillus; species Mandrillus leucophaeus. Next base: position 415,522 of record NW_012099277.1, read on the forward strand.
AATGCTTATCGTGTTGTAGGTAATGTATTAAGGGTGTAGTATTAAATAATACATATCTAGTAGCTGTCTTCCATACTCAGGAAGTTATACAGATTTTTTGTTACTTTCTAATAATAACAACTTTATCCTGATAATATTGCTCAGCTGCTAGATAAAATTTCTGTAATGACTTATATTTAAAAACCTCTATTTTTATTATAAAAGAAGGACATGTTAGTCAATAATAACTTAAACCAAATGAAAAGTGTATATATTGTAAATCGAGGTCTCTCCTCACTAAATATTATCCCCCATAATAGTGCTGCTATGAGTTTAGTTTATACCCTTCCAGACATCTTATAAATATATAACAGCTACATTTTACGTAAATGAGATCATACTAGCTCACACTGAACTTTGTGATCTGTGTTTTTCACTCAAAATTATATTGAATACTTTAAAATTTTCAATATGCTTTAATCCTGTGAATTATAGCCTTTTCATTTTCACTGATTGTATAGCATTCCACTGCGTGGATCGATCATATCCTGGTAGATGTATTTGGGGCTTTTTCTCACTTTTCACTTTTTTTGAGATAGAGTCTCACTCTGTCACTCAGGCTGGTATGCAGTGGCGTGATCTCAGCTCACTGCAACCTCTGCCGCCTGGGTTCAAGTGATTCTCCTGCCTCAGCCTCCCGAGAAGCTGGATTACAGGTGCTCGCCACTGCACCTGGCTAATTTTTGTAGTTTTAGTAGAGATGGGGCTTCACCTTGTTATCTACGCTGTTCTCGAACCCCTGACCTTGTGATCTGGCCGCCTCGGCCTCCCAAAGTGCTGGGATTACAGGCGTGAGCCATCGCACCTGGCCCACTTTCTTAAACAATGGTGAAATATAACACTGAATTTTATGGCTCCCCTAAATCTTTGCTAATATTGGTCATTCTTTGATTATGAATAAAGTAGAGCAATTTTTCTCATAAGTCCAATCTATCATCCAATATGTGGCCCAGCACTTGATTGGTCTGCTGGGTTTCTATTGTAAACCCACGCCATTGCTACCCCTTTCTACATTCCCTCTGTATTCTTTCAGGTCAGTCTCAGCAATAAATTTTCCAGGATCTCTTTCCTGATGGTTCTAAGTTATATTCAACTAATGAGAGGCATTTAAAGGATATTAGCTATTAGAACTGAAATCAGAATTTTAAATTAAGTAGCTTTGGATTGACTTATTGTGCTGAAATTAATCGGTTAATACAAATAAATTTGATGACCCAACTGATTGTGTTTAAAGTCCTGATTCACTTTGAGTTTGTGGGCTACCAGTTAATATTTGTAGCAATTCTGCTGAGCTCAATCCATATGGAAGGTTTGCAAATGACAATTTTCAAATAGCTGCCGTAAAAACTCCCCCAAGAAGCAAGTTTTAAATTTCTCAGTAATTTCTGTACCTTTTAGATAGTAGTTTCTATATTTTCTCCTTTAGGCTTTTTTTTTTTTCCACTGTTAAGTTTGTACGAGTGGTGTTTATCAGTCGACGTTAGTGACTGAGCATGAAACCTAACTGTAAGTTGCATTTTCATATTAATTTCATCTGTTGAAGTGTAGTACACTCGGCCACTATGGTTTAATCTAGTCAGTAAACCTTGGTAAGATAAGAGTTGGTTTAAACCAAGCCAGAAGGTAAAATTATCAAACAAGTAAAATAATTTTATCTAAAATGATACTATTTATTTGAGTCAGCCAAATATAATTCCTAGAAATCTGTTGGATTAAAATAACTAGACCATGCCAGAGTCTCAATTTTGGTCTTCCCAGACTCTAGAACTATGAGAAATAAAAACACAAATTACCCAGTCTCAGTTATTTTGTTATAGCGGTACAAAAAGCATATAGAGACATTTATTTTTCTGAGTCCAACTTTGGAAATTTCTGATCAATTTTGACATATAATATTCTTACTATTGACATTTCTCTACATATTGTATAATTGAGTCTCTTTTTTTTTTTTTTTTTTTTTTTTTTTTTTTGAGACAGAGTCTCACTCTGTAGGCCAGGCTGAAGTGCAGTGGCGCAGTCTCGGCTCACTGCAAGCTCCGCCTCCCGGGTTCAAGCAATTCTCCTACCTCAGCCTCCCGAGTATCTGGGACAATACCCATGCACCACCATGCCTGGCTAATTTTTGTATTTTTAATTGAGAGGGGGTTTCGCCATGTTGGCCAGGATAGTCTCAATCTCTTGACCTTGTGATCCGCCCGCCTCAGCCTCCCAAAGTGCTGGGATTACAGGGGTGAGTCTCCATGCCCGGCCAATGTAGTCTCATTTTTAAATGTTAAAAAGTGAAGAAAGGCTTTGAAAATAGGAACTTGCATAAGAATAATTAAAGGAACACAATTAAGTGACATTTTAATACCTGCAGTGAAACATATCATTCAGTGCAAGAATGACAGTCTCAGCAGGATGGCCCATTGTCTTGTGCTGTCACAACTATAGATATATAGATATATAGTGACCAAAGGAATCACAGTATAGGGGTTAATAACCACAATTGTAAAAATATGGAATGTTGGTATACAGTGTGATAGTCACACAGAATGGTGACTATCTAAAATTTGATAGGGTTTGCCTGTATCCCCAACCTAATCTCGTCTTTCCCCTGCTGTTCTCATGATAGAAAATACGTCTCATGAGACCTTATTGTTTTATAAAGGGGAGTTCCCTTGCACATGCTCTCTTGACTGCTGCAATGTAAGATGTGACTTTGCTCCTCATTCGTCTTCAGCCATGATTGTGAGGCCTCCCCAGCCATGCGGAACTGTGAGTCAATTAAACCTGTTTCCTTTATAAACTACCCAGTCTCAGGTATGTCTTTATAGCAGCATGAGGACAGACTAATACAAGGTTAATAAGTTGAAAATCTGAAAAACAATATTTGAATAAAAATAGAGAGTCGTAGTGCAATGCTGCAAAACTTAGGACAAATTACTGAGTATTGTTCATTTTATTTTGTTGTTATTTTCATCTTGTACTGCATTACAGTCAAAGAATGTGTTCTCTACAAGGGCTGCATACTGCAAGGTATTGAACTCTTCCATTGTTCCAAGGGTCCTATGAGTGGTGGGAAACAAATGCTAACTCTCTGTAGAATACTTGTTTGTTAATTTATTTGTGTGTTCCTGATCTCTCTAGAACTATAAAAAATGTATTTGTCTTCCATTGGTATTGTGTTTTTCAACTTCTTCTGGATTCTATCAACTGTATATTTTAATTATCTTATGTATTTTGATGTTGATATTTTATGTAAGGGATACATTTTTTAAATATTGTGCCCTTCATAAATAACAAATACAGCATCATGAATGCATGTAAGATAAATACATAATATATAGCTTTTGCGTAAATTAAAGTTTTCTCTTATTGCTGTTTTTTGATCCACTTTCTTGATAAATATAGTGGCTCTATTGTTAAGAAGACTGTCATAAGGATAGAAAGTACGCAAATTAATGTATCCTGTTGAATCATTTTGTATATTTTGACATATTCAGTCATCTTAGTTGGATGTCTTTGTTGGGGTTTAGAACATGCTACCCCGGAATAAGACACCTTGGCGTATTGGATATTTTAAGCTAAATGAATGTGAGGAAACCGCAGAAGCAGAAAGATCTCTCTGACTTTCTCCTGCCCTTCTCTCCTGAATCAGGTCAATAAACTTAGGAAGGATTTTTTGACCTCCCTGGGGCAGATCATAGGACCTTCTTGTGAGAGATGCTTTTCTATACCTGGAGTAAAGGAACAACCTTAACTCTGAAGATGAAGAGTCAGAAAAGAATCTGAACAGGCAGATTTGGTATTTCTACCAGCTTATTACTATTAGATCACATCTTTTTGCCCTATCATATTTCTCAATGACTATCTACTTTTCATCAAACCTACTATAAAAAAAATTCAACTTTACTTATTTTAGGTCTTCATTTCTTTATGAAGACTCCAGTGTCACATAAAACTTATACTAAATAACTGTGTATGATTTTCTGTTGTTAATCTGTCTTTTGTTATAAGGGTCTCAGTCATGAACCTAGAATGGGTAGAGGAAAATGATATTTTGTCTCTCCTACGTCTTCATCATTTAAATACACATTGGAACATGAAATATATAGGTGTATATGTATGTATATATGTATATATACACATATGACATATATTAAGACATATATACATACACATATAACAACATATAGTACCATTTTCAATGATTTTCAGGATATGATATATGTAATGTAACTAGACATTTTATCTCTGAAAGTATATGGGTATTTGTGTTAAAATATTTTTTGAATCCTGGAGAAATGCTTGTTGAGTATATTTTTTAGGTAAAATGGATACATTATATTTGAGATTTTGTATCTGACTTGTTTTGATCATCTTGACCTGCCATATCTATAAAGCGCTGTAGATATTCAATTAAAATCTATCTTGGAAGTGTCAATCTTTTACACTTCAGGGGTCAGGAAATGTAGAGGTAAGCCAAGTATCTGGATCAGTATAGTGATTGTTTCTAAAAATTGCTGAGACAATTTAAAGAGTCATAGATGGTAAAACAGAATAACATAAATGTTATTCATTTTCCAATTTCAGATTCAGTTTTTGTGCTGTTTCTTTTTTATTCTGAATTTCTCAGGGTAGTGTACACAGTTAGATGTTCTCTGTAAGAATTCAATAAGCATTAGTTGTTCTTAAGTCAAAGGAACAGTTTCCATAAACTAAGTATCTTAATTGTGTATGTCATTTTTTCTTTATAGTGGAGATAATTAAGATCAAGACTTATTCTAGTAGGTTATTAGAAATGACATAAAATTTTAGAAGCATCATATCATTGAAAACTGGGAGGATTTAGGTATGTTCTTGATTTTGGCCAAGTCACTTGGACTATCTCAGGATCCTTGTGTTTTTGTGAGTGGAGTTGTAAAACATGAAAGTTGGAGTTGACCATTCTATGGTTTCTACCAAATCTCTATATTTTATGAACATTATCACAATCTTTATACTAATCCTATAAAAACAATAACAGCATTTCACAAATGAAAATTTCAAGCTTTGAGATACTACATAATCTATGTAATCTACTAGGAACCTGTAGGTGCCAGAATTTAAATCTAGTCCTATTTGCCATCCGAGGCCTATGCTCAATACACTATTCATTACTAATTTTATAACTTAACTGCCTATAATTTGGGACTCACTATCCTTAGCCCTATTTATTCTTATCATTCACATTCTTTAATATTTGTTTAAATAAGAGAAACAAACGTACAGTGGAGTTTCGTTGTTGTTGTTGAACCCTCAATCATTTACTTGGATTATTTAATTTTCCTTGCAGTGATTCAAAGTCAAAAACCAGAAGTGACTGTATTGAAAAGTGACCCCATCAGTCCTTTCTCCTTTCAAACAACAAAGAAATAGCTCTAATTTTTTTTTTTTTTTTTTTTTGAGACGGAGTCTGGCTGTGTCGCCCAGGCTGGAGTGCAGTGGCCGGATCTCAGCTCACTGCAAGCTCCGCCTCCCGGGTTTACGCCATTCTCCTGCCTCAGCCTCCGGAGTAGCTGGGACTACAGGCGCCTGCCACCTCGCCCGGCTAGTTTTTTGTATTTTTTTTAGTAGAGATGGGGTTTCACTGTTAGCCAAGATGGTCTCGATCTCCTGACCTCGTGATCCGCCCATCTCGGCCTCCCAAAGTGCTGGGATTACAGGCTTGAGCCACCACGCCCGGCCTTTAATATTTTTTCTTTAGCTCCATTGATGCCACTTGGTGACAGAGGTACAAATAACTAGATATGACTGTTCTTTGAATAGCACCTTTTCCAAAAGACAAAATGTTAGAGTTAAATAACTTATTAACATTTGGTTTAGACATTTAAGTGTTTTTTATTGCATTGGAGGATAGCAATAACCTTTCTTTAGTTTTTCTCATTCATTTCTATGATTGTGAATACCACCTACATGCTTGAATCTGATAATTTATGCTCTAGCCCAAAACATTTTTAAAAGACCATACTTATACATCCAGTTGCCTGATTGTCATCTTCACTTAGATCTCTCATATCAAAATATATTTAATATTTTAATGTGAAGTAAAATGCACACATAGAAAAGTGCCCCATCATGGTAACCACTATCCTAATGCTCTGATTTTATAGCAGTTATCAATATTATATATATAATTGATGTTCTTTTTAGTTTAATGTCTACTTATATAAGCTATATGCTTCATTAGTACAAGATTTTATTCATTATGTATCATAGTCTCTAGCAGAAAGCCTGACAGTAGATCAACTGTATATTATTGAGTAATGAAGGGAAATAGATAAAATATAACCAATTTTTATTATACACATGTGTAAATTTGCTGATATCTATAAAATTTGATGGTTAATTGAAGATTTAAGGAGAAGTGGAAAGTTAATTTGTGTCAGTTATTGTACCCATATTTTCTTGTGGCTTTTCTAGCATTAGTTAGCTAAACACAAAATATTCTTTCTTCATCTGTAACAGATAAATAGTCCAAACAAGACATTATTTAGCTAAATACAAAATATTCTTTCTTCATATGTAATAGATAAATAGTCCAAACAAGACTTGCAGTATTTTATTTTCTTTTGAATAAAGAATGGGAAGATGAAGATCCTGTAGTTCTAGTTTATATAGCAACCAGTCATAAATATTCTTACTAAATGATGTCAGGTTGACATTGGAAGGTCATTCTTCTGGCACACTTTAATTTCTTATCCTTTCTTGGTTTGTTATATCTTTTTTTTCTTTCTTTCTTTTTTTTTTAGCAACATCTTACTCTGTTGCCCAGAGTGAAGTGCAGTGGCAGGATCTCAAATATTTCTTCTTTCTCTCTTTACACTTTTCCTTTTGCCCATCTTCCTTTCACCTTCTCTGTTTTCTCCTACTGTCTACCAAGGCTTCAGACCTGTTGGCAGCATCTTGTGGGTCTTGTTTAGCCACTGGTGGACCTTTGGGGTTGATGAGGAATAGAGCAACATATGGTTGATCAAAACCAGGTTGGAACTACTGGCAGGTATCTTGTGTGCATAATTACTCTTTTATTATTATTATTATTATTATTATACCTTAAGTTCTAGGGTACATGTGCATAACGTGCAGGTTTGTTACATATGTATACTTGTGCCATGTTGGTGTGCTGCACCCATCCCCATGATTGTATATTTAGAAAATCCCATTGTTTCAGCCCAAAATCTCCTTAATCTGATAAGCAACTTCAGCAGAGTCTCAGGATACAAAATTAATGTGCAAAAATCACAAGCATTCGTATACACCAGTAACAGACAAACAGAGAGCCAAATCATGAATGAACTTCCATTCACAATTGCTTCAAAGAGAATAAAATACCTAGGAATCCAACTTACAAGGGATGTAAAGGACCTCTTCAAGGAGAACTACAAACCACTGCTCAGTGAAATCAAAGAGGACACAAACAAATGGAAGAACATACCATGCTCATGGATAGGAAGAATCAATATCGTGAAAATGGCCATACTGCCCAAGGTAATTTATAGATTCAATGCCATCCCCATCAAGCTACCAATGAGTTTCTTCACAGAATTGGAAAAAACTGCTTTAAAGTTCATATGGAACCAAAAAAGAGCCCGCATCTCCAAGACAATCCTAAGTCAAAAGAACAAAGCTGGAGGCATCACGCTACCTGACTTCAAACTATACTACAAGGCTACAGTAACCAAAACAGCATGGTACTGGTACCAAAACAGAGATATAGACCAATGGAACAGAACAGAGTCCTCAGAAATAATACCACACATCTACAGCCATCTGATCTTTGACAAACCTGAGAGAAACAAGAAATGGGGAAAGGATTCCCTATTTAATAAATGGTGCTGGGAAAATTGGCTAGCCATAAGTAGAAAGCTGAAACTGGATCCTTTCCTTACCCCTTATACGAAAATTAATTCAAGATGGATTAGAGACTTAAATGTTAGACCTAATACCATAAAAACCCTAGAGGAAAACCTAGGTAGTTCCATTCAGGACATAGGCATGGGCAAAGACTTCATGTCTAAAACACCAAAAGCAACAGCAGCAAAAGCCAAAATTGACAAATGGGATCTCATTAAAATAATTATTCTTTAGAGTTCTTTTTTATTTTTGGCATTTCTAGTGAATTGTCTCTATTGTGCTAATGTATTAGTTCCTTATTTGAACACTTATGGAGCTGCAAGTCTGTAACTTAGAAAACAAATCTCATGTACATGGGTTTTTAGTCTCCTAAATTTGAAGAATTTTCTTCAAAAAGCATATTTTATATTTATGTCTTCTATTTATTTGTATAGATTTAGGGGGGAACAAGTGCAATTTTGTTACACGTATATATTATGTAGTAGTAAAGTCTGTAAACATCACCCAAATAGTGAACATTGTAATCAATAGGTAATTTTTCAACCCGTCTTCCCCTCACACCTTTTGGAGTCCACAATATCTATTTTTCCAATCTGTATGTCCATGTGTACACATTGTTTAACTCTCACTTACATGGGAGAATATGCAGTATTTGACTTTGTGTTTCTGAATTGTTTCACTTAGATTATTGGCCTTCAGTTCTGTTCATGTTGCTGCAAAAGACATTATTTTATTATTTTCTCTAGTGGAGTAGTAATCCATGGTGTACGTGTGTGTGTTGTGTGTGTGTGCATGTGTGTGTGTGCATGTGTACATACCACTTTTTAAATCCAACCATTGAACACTTAGGTTGATTTCATATTTTGTTATTGTGAATAGTGCTGTGATAAGCATATGAGTACAGGTAGGTAACATTTTGGTATGATTTCTTTCCCTTTTGTGTATATAGCCAGTGGTGAGATTTCTGGATCAAATGGCAGTTTTAGTTTTAGTTCTTTGAAAAATCTCCATACCGGTTTCTATAAAGACTGTACTAATTTTCATTTCCACCAACAGTGTATAAGCATTTCCTTTCTCTGCATCTTCGCCAACATCTGTTGTTTGTGGACTTTTTAGTAATAGCCATTCTGACTGGTGATATCTCATTGTGGTTTTAATTTACATTTCTCTGATCATTCGTGTTGTTCAGCATTTTTTCATGTGTTTCTTGGCTGAAAAGCATAGTTTTAAATGGGTCTCTGAGTAAATATACAAAATATTGCATGATACTACTGTTCAGGCAAAATGTCACTAAAGCAAATAAAAATAAAAAATGAAAAACAAACAAACAAACTTTGCCTTATGTTTTTTCTGCCTATACAACCTCTTCAGTAAAGAGTAAAATATTATCATATATTCTATATCTGCCATATTTTGTATGCTTTCTGTTCAGTGAATAATCTACAATCATATGTGAAAATGTTAAAAGGTAAAATAAATTTATTTTCAATATTAAGTAATGCCTGAATGTAAGCATGTTTCAAGAAAACTACAAAATGTATTTTATGAGCCAATTTTAAAATTTTATCCTTAGTAATCTGTGTGACAGGGTACACACACACACACGTACACTATCGTTTGGTAATAATGCCATCTCTCTTTATCTGATATCATAATACTATATTACTATGATATCACATCTTAAGATGTCTCCATGATCTTAGGAACACTGCTAAGTGAGGAATCATAGATATTTTGATGTGTGTCACCTTGACGCATACATTAAAAGTTCTAACAAATTGGCAAGATTATTTTAAGTCCCTTTTCTCCAACCAAATCTAATTAAAAGTAAAATTCACAGTATATGGTAGATTGATATAACTATAAATTAAAATGACTGCTATAATATAAATGTATGCATGTGTGTTGATTCATGATTGTATACATATGTGTAGTGCATGTGCATATAACCTGGAGAACTTAGGTTTTGTTTATGACCATTCTAATTAAAATGATATCTATGATAATTAAAGCAGATTGTCATAAACCTATGAATGGCTTTCCTTGACATTATTTTGGCTTGATGCTCTAGTGACGTTCTCAAAAGTAGATACTTAAAGAAGGTGCTATGCCATACATTTTGTTCCTGGCCTAGTACCATTGCCGCAGAGACCTACTGGCCAAAGATAACCTTAGTTGTGGGTACTACAGAGATGAGAAGCAGCATCATGAGGAATGTATGTATTTTCACTATCTCCCTTTGTCTTTCTTATGGTTTTCTTTAGTAATACAGTTTTAGTGAGAATGAGAGAACAATTTTCTGGACTTTATATGACTGCTTTTTCAAAAACAATGACTTTGACTTTAATTAGAGAAAATGACAGAATGTTCAGAAATTTTTATCTACTGCTTAGAAGTAAAGCAAAGGCAAACCTATGTAGTATTTTTTTTTTGTATTATTGTTTTAAAATCTTTTATGCCATGTGTTAAGTGGTGTTGGGGGAAAAAGCTATTAAGGTAATGTCCCAAAAGCTGGCAGTGTAATTCAGGTTAGAGAAGAAAAATTTTAGTTCTTAAAAAAATACCTTGATAAGAATTTGGTTAGTGTTTCTAAAGCTAGACTTTCATTTTAAAAAGCTCATCGTATGACTCTCATAAAAACATAGCATGAACATATGCCAAGAATTTATTCAACTAATTAATGAGGGAGCTGGCAGAATGATCAATCTGGTGCTAAGGAGAATTATAGGCAGAAAGCTATATAGGCACTAGAGAAAGATTGTTGGGGAATGATGGCTAGGTTAGGTATGTGACTGTTTAATGCCTTCCGGGGCAATGGCCTGTAACAGTTTGGGATCGTCTTTGCTACTGAACAGAAAGTACTTGCATTTCAATCATACAAAAAACTACAAGTTAAGTTGTAACTTACCTCCTTTTGATTAATAATAATTTTAAAATTAATTATAAATAATCATAGGTGCATTTTTTATATAATTAAATAATCAAATAGTGAAAAAATGCTCTACCATAAAACTGAAAGGATAGTCTGCTTTTGCTTTGACTTATTTCTAAGTTTTAAATATGTATATATTTTTCTTAACAGAACAGCCACTGATGTGTAAAAAGCACTCTGTAAATGTTTTAAAACAAAGTGAAAATATCTTAGGAGGTGTCACCCTGGGTACATGTGTTTAGGGTTAAGATTGGAGAAGTCCTTTCTCTACCCAAGAAGGAAGGGGGGATGTCATAATAGTGAAAAGGCTAGAAAGGAAATGAGTCAGGGATAAAGCATGAAACTGAGCACTGCATGGGGGAAAGGTCAAGAGAAACCTATAGTTGTCACATGACCAAAAGGAATTTTGGGAGAAGAAATAGCTAAGATTTTTTAAAATGTATTTAACTTTTTCTCCAAATAGAATAAATATTCACATGCTTAGCATATTTCTAGAAATGGCCTCAGAAGATTTTTCTACTCTAAATCTGGCTTCTCTTCACTTTAATGATTAAATAAATGTTGACCAATAAAAGATTAAACATAAAGAAACTTTAAAAATTAATATTTAAACACAACTCAATAGGAAGAAAGGCAAAAGACATGAAGAGGGATTGCCAAGAAGAAGAAATAAGAATTCCCTTAATAAAACATGTTCAACCTACTAATCATAAAAAATTTACAAAATGAAACCACAATGAGGTAACATTTTATACTCCCCAACTTGGCAAAAATGCAGCTCTGACAATCTCAAACATTGGCAAAGATCTGGAGCCCTGGAAATTCTAGTATACTGGTGGGGAGCATAAATTAGTACTTTGGAAAGCAATTTGGCCTTATCTATTAAAGCTGAAGATGTGCTTTTATTGTACAAACCAGCAATTTTATTCAAGGTATACATCCATTCTTGAGTATGTACACCAGAAGTCACATAAAAGAATGTTCACAGTAACATTGCCGTTTTCTATTTCAAACAAAGATGCAATTCCATAAGCTCCAGCTGGAGAAGAGAACATTTGTGATATATTCATAATGAAATAATATTTAGTAGTGAAAAAACTTACATGGCAATGAACATAAAAAAGGCGACAGAAGAATACATTCAGTTTAATTCCATTTATTATTCTTTAAGGATACATACATGGAGATAAAGTGAGGAAGGACAAGAAGACTATGATCAACACAAAATTCAGTATAGGGGCTCCCTCTATCAGACAGGGACAGAGATAGGTTCAGGAAAGAGCACATGGTACCTCAAAGGAAAGGCAATAAGGTGGGTGGTAGGCATAGAGGGGTTTTTATTATTATTATTACTCTTTATACTTTAGCATATATATTATATGTGTATATACATATCTGTATTCCATTACATGTATGCAATTTTTGAAAAATTGAAACAGCTTGTAACAAAAAATTACATGTAATATAATAACAAAAAACATTATGTATAATGTTTCAAATGGTGAATCACAGCCTGGAGGCTATTAATATACCTCCAGTCTGTCATTGACCCCTGCTAAAACTGCTGCTTTGTTTCTGTTCCCCTCACACTTGGGAGTAAGATATTGTCCTGCTCTGACAATACTTACCACATTTTAGGGGTTTGATCTATGTTGACAGAAAGGATAAACAAACTAACTTGACTTATATTTCTAGAAGAACTAGGAAAACTCTGAAGATCTGAGTCACAAATAGGCAGTGATCATTTTGCTTTTTTGATTTCATGGTTTCACACATTTTTGCAAACCTACAGCCTGTTCCTTCTGATCCCTTCCTCCACCTCCTTCTGTCCTGGTACTTAAGGCTTGAAATCATTCGGTGATGAGATCAGCCTTGGACAATGCCTTCAGAAATGTTGTTTTCTTCTGCTTTCTGACATGGCTGCTTCAAAGGTAATAGGGGTCGAAGCCATTCTGCCTTTCTTTTCTGCATCCAATTCAGGGAACATAGCCACCAGCCTGTGGCTTGGGTGTTCTCAGGAGACCACACAGTCATCCATTTGAACCACCCCACCCAACCCAGGGGCTGAGTGATTTAACTCCATCCTTGGTACTGATCACTGTCTGAGATGAATCTGTGGTGTCCTCCCAACACCTCATGGAGGACATCATGCCTGGCTCCTGGAATGATCCCACGATCTGTTTGTATTTTTACAATTTAATGTGCCGCTTTCATGCACGAGGTTCACAGGCGAAAGTAAAATCGCAGCCTCCCAAATAAACAGAATTAAAATTCAGAGAGGTGTGAAAAATGGTAGGGAACAAACACTCCATTTTAAGAATATGTGTTTTCTGAAAGTTGTTCTCCTTTATGCTGAATATAAAATCTGAGATTTCACCAATGCCTTAAGGGACAAACACATACAAATTGAAATCTGAAAACAATAATTCTATGGAACAAAGAGGAGCCTGACACTTAGCAAAAGCTGTTAAATGAAAAGTATCTCTAGAAAAAGCAAAACCCTACAGTAAAATCAAACAAAACAGAAAGGAGCTTTGGTACTTTTCAATAATAGGAGACAAAAATAAGTTTAGTGTATTATTAAATTCATGAAATATAAAAACATCTATGTGGAAGTGTTGAATTAAATCCTTAAAACAGAAGCAAATCTAAAATATATTAGAGTCTGAAGGGAAAGAAGATCGTGCTTTCCTCTTGTTGGATTGTAATAAAACACCAGAACTTGGAAAAACAAGTATTTTCCCAACTAAATTTCCTTCTGGTCTGTATACATCTAGCAGGATGGCGCTCCATATTTTATCTAATTTTAAAATGGCATAATTTGATTTTTAGCATCACAAGAAATATCTAAAATTTAAGATTTGTTGGTGCTGCGTAGTAGATGATACAATCCATTTCTCTTGCCTCCCATCACTCTTTAGTGATGGAAATTCCACTATGCTTGTGAATGTTCCAGGTGTACTTTATTTTTATTGTTATTTTTTAAAGCACAAATAGGCTGAATTTCATAGGTAACGTTCACTTATTAGTACATTTATGTATTCAACAACCATTGTTGAGTCCAATTAGGTGTTAAGCATATACGACTTGCCGGATAAACTGTGTTCAGTGAAAGAAAGAAAACAAAAAGAGATTTTGTAGAGTTTTATAGAGCTTATAGAGTGTGGAAGTCAGGAAATAATAGGTAAATATATAGTTATAACTGTAATGAATACTGTAAAAATGAACAGAATCAGTGATAGTGAATAATCGATTAAGTGATCTATTTTAATGCTATGGTTAAGGAAAGCCACTCTGAGCAGGAAGCTTTTCCACAGAGACCTGAAGCAAAGACTGTCCATGAAGAGAGAGAAAGTGTCCCACTCTATTAGTTTCTTAGCTGTAACAACTACAAACTTGATGGCTTGAAACAACAGAAATGCATTCTTTCACAATTCTGGAGGATAGACATCCCACAGGAAGGTGAAAGCGGGGTTGGTTCTCTTTGGAGGCTGTGAGGGAGAATGGGGTCCATGCCTCACCGGTAGCAGCCTGCAGTTTGGGCAGCCTGATGTTCCTTGGTTTTTAGATATATCACTCCAGTCTCAGCCTCTGTCTTCACAGTGTCTTCTGCCCTGAGTATCTCTGTGTTTCAAGTCTCCCTCTACCTTTCTCTTTTAAGAAACCTGTCATTGGATTTACGACCCACCCTAGATCCAAGATGAATTAATTTGAGATTCTGAATTATATCTGCTAAACCTCCTTTAAAAAGAAGTGACACTTTGCAGGTCCTAAGGGTTAATTCATGGGCATATCTAGGGGACTGACAGGTGGAGAATTCAAATCGTCACACTAGGCAGAAGGACTAGCGTGTGCACAAACGATGATGTGGTAAAGAACTTGGTGCATGAAAGAAATGGAACATTTTGGGTGATAGGGAGAATGGGTCATAATTCAGTTGATGTGATAAGCAATATTATTATATTGCCAGCTATGCCAATGAATAAAACTATAGAATAAACTCCAAGTGGATTTTCAGAATAAGAAATACTTTGGGCTTCATAAGGCCTGGAATGAGGGTTGACATTCTCTGGGAAATTCATCTGGCATTCTGGTTACTAGTAACTGTGATTAATTATAATACTATCAAATGCCTTGTGACACTGAGCTTCCTCTAAGTGGATATGCTACAAACTTACACGCAAATTTTCTCCGAAGTTACCACTCACATTTTTCTTATGTGTTCTAAGAGAGTCATTTCTTCACTCCCTTGCTTCTCATGCGTTGTGACTATATTCTATTCCTGAGGTCAATGCCTAATAGTATATTTTGTACATCACATCTATGACAAAGAGAGTGAACCTAATTCGTAGTGCAGTATTCCTTGGGTTGTATAAAATATTCAAGCCTTGTTCTATGTTGTCTAATATGTGGTACTACAGTGAATTTGTGTAGTTGTATATATCACCACTTGAAAAGTCTGTTTAGGTCATTTCTCTAAGATATGCCAGTATAATTCAGTTTAAAGTGGAATACAAATAACATGTTTTGGAGTCTTATTGAATACAAAAATATCCCGTATAAGTAAACAAATTCTATTTGCATCAGTTTTGTCTCCTGTTAAGGAATTCACTTTAAGCTCTTTCCTCAATGAGTGCCACCGTATACAATGGAAGACAACATACAAAAGTACTGTGCTACTGGATTATAGCTGATGGCTTCATTAAGCACAAATGAAAAAGAGATCTATTTTAACCTCTTGAATGTGACTGTCCTACTTCCCTAGCCAATAATGTAATGCTGAGATTACTGATGTCCCAATAGCAAACTTGCCTCCAGCTAGGTTGATAATCATTCTTGGACATCTCTTTATTAATGTCAGCCACTAACCTCAATGCTGAAATACTAGTAACATTAATAAACCCACTTTAGGAACTTTTCTGATCAAATGATAGTCATTAAATATTTCTGAATAGTTTCTATTAGCAGATTCACTGCTTTAATTTCTTCTGAAAGTAATTTCTTCAACAGCAGCATTCCTATAGGAAAACCAATTGATTATCAGTTTAAGTGTTGAGAGTTTAACACTGAGAAAGTAATCGGAGAACTGAACAGAACAAAGTTAATTTACTCTAACATAGACTGGGTACCCTTTTATTTTCATTTTTGTGCCAAGCAAAATGGGAATAAACATTAAAAAATTGAAACTGGTCTTTACATCAAGCAGTTAACTTTTAAAAACATGATTTAAAGGAAAGAAAAATCGTGTACTTTCATGAGAATTTTCCTCACATGTTTATTTGACCAAACGTGAGATACACATTGAAGGACTTTGGGGAGACATATAATAATTTTTAATAATTTAGTTGGGAAACTGAAATGGCAATTTAAAAATTAGAAGCAGAGTAGATAATTCATTTATTCATCCACAAGGCTCATAGATAAATGAAAAAGTGAAAACACAGCTTCCTATAAAGGAGAAACTGGGATGTGCCTCACTGCTAAAATGAAACCTGACTCAAAAAAGGCAGTTTAGGAAATAAGATTGTTTGTTGAGGTGGCATTTAATAATGCCCAAGAAAATAGCCATGCCTTATGACGAATGTGAGGTTATGTAGAATAATTTACTGAATACTATTTTGTAGAAATATTTTCTAAATCATGCTCATGTTAGATTTATTTTTTTCCATTAAAATATCAAAACCTCCTCCATAATTTCTGTCTCTTAAAAGAATGATAAGTTATTGGTTTGTTGCATTTTTAATATTTAACTTGAAGCTTGTTTGCCGGTTGTGTTTTATCTTGAATAACGAGAAAATAAAGTAATAAAATCTTGTTTTCATCTTATCTCTATTTTATTACTTTCATTTTTTTCCCTTTTGGATAAATAAATGCATGTTTTTGGTGTGCAGACAAAATTTAGAACAGGAAAAAAAAAGCAGCAAAAGGGATACTCCTCTCATTCAGTAAAGCCTTTTTAAACAAATAATGTTATAGTCATATGAAGGTCAAACTAGTCTTACTTTTTGACATAAGAAACAAGCAAGAGCATGACGTCTTTTTTATTAATATCTTTTATAGAAAAGTTTAGAAGATTTTCATTTACAAGTAATTTTGTTTTAAAAATCATTTAATGTTAAAGATAATAAGCATTGTTATGTTATAATAGACCATATAAAAAACCATGTTGTGAATAACAATTCTTATATGCTTGTGACTTTTCCTTCTGATCCCTGAATAAAGTTACCTAGTTTTCCTTTCTGGCGTAATTGATTATTACTCAGTATACTCCTGAAAGCGAAGAAGAAAATTTCAGTTCCAAGGTATCCTTTCTCTCATCTGTCCCATTCCCATTCTTCTAGCATCACTTTTCTCTTGGGATTTAAAAATAAATTAAAAGATTTTATACCTCTGACAGCTGTCAGATGTCCTGCTCAGCAAGATAATAACATAGGATTTGCCATGGTTTGCTTATATATTATAGATTATTCTCATGCCTTTATTTTGAACTGTCAAAGAAAAATAGCACTCGAAAGTTAAGCAAGCAAGTAAGACTTTATCCAAGACTATTGCAATAGGGGATAGAGCTTGAACTCAACTGCTGAAATAAAAGACTGGGGAATTTTTAGGTGCTGCTTGAGCTAGTGGAAAAGTACTGGAAGAGTAAGTGAGGGAGGTTAGTCACTGGGATTAGACCATCTGTGTTTGCCAATTGTCAAATATGAAGTTAGACTCATAACCTCTCACAGAAACTAGAGCACTATTTTTCTTGATGATTGCATTTCAAAGGGCTGACTCCCAGGTCCTTGAAAAAGACATTCCTGGGTTATAAAACTGGCAAAAAGTTGGGAGAAGATTTCATCTCACAGGAGAGAAAAGTTGCATGTTTTCTAAAATAAATGCTCTATGAAAAAGGAGATTGGGAAGAAGCCTGTCTATAGTTTAGTCAAGCTGAGAACTTTTTTTGGTCAAAATTAAAGTCAGGATCAATTCATTGGCCATGTCTCCTGAGGTCACCTAGTAAAATATTATTTTTACAAACGGTTATTTTATTTCCAAGCAGATGTCAGAGCTAACTAACACTGAGGCTTATCGGCATTTAAAACATGAATATAGTTATACTGCTGTCATCACTTGTGGCTTTACCTCTATATTTTAAACCTACAAAGCATAATTGTTAAGGATATAATTGTGTCCCCCTAAAATTCGTATATTGAAGCCCTAATCCCCAAAGTTGATTATATTTAGAGCTAGGGCTTTTAGCAGGCAACTAAGGTTAAATGAGGTCATGAGAATGTGGTCCTAATCTGATAAGGTTTGTGGCCTTATAAGAAGAGAAAGACACAGTTCTCTCCCTCACGCTCTGCCACGTGAAGACACAGAGGTTAGCTGTCTGCAAGCCAGGAAGAGAGTATTCACCAGGTCTGGACCATGCTGGCACCCTGATCTCAGACTTACCAGTTTTCATAACTGTGAGAAATAAATTTTTCTTGTTTAAGCTACCCAGTCCATGATATTTTTTTAGAGCTATCTGAGCTGACTATAATAATGAAAATAGTATACCTCAAAATGACACAAATATGATATCTTCAGAAGCTTAGGGTTAAGAATTACCTATCTGATATCTTCAAGTCCAACACGACTTTTCTTTACGGTACGATTAATCTGGATTTTCAGTGAATGAATCCATTTTCTCAAAAGATTTGGCTTGTATTTATTATATACTACACATTTTTTATACCACTTTATACCAGGGAATGCATTCAGAACAACAACAAAGTCAACTAACCATAAGTTTTTGGCCATAGCTATCACCAGCATCAGCAGAAATACAGTCAGTCCTTCTCAAATGTTTTCATTTTGGTAGGACTGAGTATTTCATATCTGCTCCAGAATTACTTTGACTGTTTTGGCTACCTTGTAACACTTTCCCTCTTTTTTTCTCCATCATCCCTTCTTACATTTACCATGTTTACTACATGTATTAGGATCAGTTTCAACTGCATATGACAAAAGAAAGCCAAGAGCATCCTCTGACTTTCTTCTAGCCATGAATCAGGGGTTGGGGTGTGGAACAGGAATGTAACACCTGTATGTGTAGTTTTTGGTCATGATACATCATTTCCATTAGATTGTAATCCCACTGGATGAAGGACCTTTCCTCTCTTTTTACCTCTAGATACATAATATAAAATCGTGCCTGGAACATAATAAGCACTCAATGGGCAGTTTCTTTTTTTTTTTTTTT
>NW_012099277.1:442564-467575 GCF_000951045.1 Mandrillus leucophaeus
TCCCCTTGCACTTACCAGGTGAGGCAATGCCTCACCCTGCTTCAGCTCTCGCTTGTCGGGCTGCAGCAGCTGACCAGCACCGATTGTCCGGCACTCCCTAGTGAGATGAACCCAGTACCTCAGTTGAAAATGCAGAAATCACCGGTCTTCTGTGTCGCTCGCGCTGGGAGTTGGAGACTGGATCTGTTCCTATTCGGCCATCTTGCTCCGCCCTCGGGCAGTTTCTTAAGAAATGAAATAGAGAATAAAGTGAGTTGATTCTGGAAACACAGATAAAGGTCATTTTGAGCTTTTTTTATTTTTTTTAATTTTAATTTTTATTTTTTTTAGAAATATCAAAGAAAATAAGCTATTCCCTGTAGGCCTGTAGGTAGTGGAATTGAGTTTCCTACATGAAACATGATAAGATTTTTGTCAGACTGGTCATATTTTTTTATTTGTTTTTACAGTCTAAATATTTTTTACACTAATCACATATTTTATAAATCATGAAAGGTTTAATTAATAAAAAATGATTACTTTGAAATCCTTTGAATTGAAAAGACACTTAAACCTTTACTAGATTCTTAAGACTAGTTTTATTGATAAGGACACATTACTTTTATAGAGATGGCTAAAAATAAGGCAAAAATATCTAGCCAATATGAGGTATGGGCCCACATTTTCAGTTAGTGAGAAACCACAATGGTTTTTTTTCTGAACAAAACTGAAGGAAATTACAGGCAATTTTCCAATTTTTAAAAATTTTTATTGAGGTAGAGTGTACATACAGAAAAATGCACATATTGTGAGCATATAGTTCAATTAATTTTTATAAAATGAACATTCTCTATGAAACTTAACATCAACACTACCTGAGAAGCCCATCATGCATGGGTCACCATTCTTCTGACTCCAACATAGAGTTTTCATATTTTATATAAGTGTATATATGCAGTATGTAAACTTTTGTGTCTTCTTTTCCTCAATATTGAATTAGTGAGAATCAACTATGTTTTGTGGTATTTGTAGAATGTTCATTCTTGTTGCTCTATAGATTTTAATGGTGTAAAATATCACAATTTCTTTACTTATGATAGTATTGTTATGGGATTGAAGATTTTCTAGTTTTTGGCTACCATAAAAAGTGCTATTATGAGCACTGCTTATATATTAATTTCATACATGCTTTTTGTGAATATATGTGTATATACATTTCTATTGATTATATAGTTAGAATTGCCACATCACATAGCATGCATATGCTCAGTTTCAGTAGCTACTGCTAAATTTTTCCAATATGATTGCACCAATTTATACGCTCAACAGGAATTTTGAAGTTTTCCTACTCTATTTTTTTGTTTGTTTGTTTTTAGTCTTTTTAGTGGAGGTGTAAAGATTTAAAAATTGTGGCATTAATGTTCATTTGCTTATAAAAAACAAAAGCTAGGGAGAAGTTTGTATCTGTGTACTGGCCATTTAGATATCCTCATTAGTGAAGTGTCAAGTATTTGGCCCAAATTTTCAATTGGGTTGATATGTAGGAGAGCTTTCTATAGAATCAATGTAAGTCCTTTGTTGGACATATGCAGTACAAATACTAGACTCCACGGTTTCAAGTCTTACTCTTTGTTTTTTGCAGGACAAATATACTTTATTTTAATGTGGTTCAGTTATTTTTTCCCTTATGAACTGTAATTTTTAAATATTGTTTAAAAATATATTTGCCAACTCCAAGACCATAAAGATGTTATATATTTTATTCTAAAATATATGTTGTTTTATATTTTACATTTAGATCTGCAAACCATATGAAATTTGTGTTTGTGTGTGTGTGTGTGTGTGTGTGTGTGTGAATGATACAGAGGTCCAGATACACTTTTTTTTTTTTTCCTGGTAAGGACTTCAAATTGACGCAGTAACATTTGTTGGAAAGAACATTCTTTCTCCATTTCACTGTAAGGTCACCTTTGTCATAAAGTAGGTGGCTATAATGTGGATCTGCTTGTGACCACTCCATTTTGTCCCTTTGAACAGTTTGTCTATCATTGCACCTGTACTACATTGTCTTAATTACTATAATTTGTGATGAGTCTTGATACCTGGTCATGTTAGTACTTGAAGTTTGTTCTTAAGATTACTTTGGCTATTCTCTGCCCCTTGTATTTCTGTACTAATTGTAGAATCAACTCCTTAGTTTTCACCAAAAACTTCTGAGATTTTGGTTGGAATTTATACTACTTATCTGTTGTGGCATGGTGAATCACCCCAAAATTTAGGAGCTGAAAACAACAAACAATTATTATCTCAAGTATTCAAACATCTGGTTGTTCTGGCATAGCATCTCTCATAAGGTTGTAGCCAAGCCGTCGGCTGATGCTGCATTTATATAAAAGCTTAACTGAGGCTGGACTATCCACCTCCAATAAGGTTCACTGTTAACTCACTTAGTTCCCCACTGACTGTTGGCTAGGCTCTCTATGGGGATGTCTGGATGGGTGCCCTCAAAATGTGGTGGCTTGCTTCTCTCAAAGTGAGTGATCCAAGAGAAGGAAAAGGAGAGAAATCAACCAAGATGGAAACTGCAGAGTCTTTGAAAGTATAATCTCTGGAGTCACATGCAATCACTTCTATAGACATTTATTGGTCACACAGACCAACTCTAGTATAATGTGAGAGAGCACACCAAATGGTGTGTGAGTGTCAGGAGGTCAGGGTCCATGGAAAACGTTTTAGAGACTGGCTGTCACATGCTTTCATTAAATCCATAGACAAATTTTAACATAATTGGTATCTGAATGGCATTTAATAATGAAATCCCAAAACAGTGTATTGTTCAGTTTATTTAGTTATTATTTAGTATTTCTCAATGATACCATTTAGTTTTCAGAGTTTGCACATATCTTTTTAAAGATATATTTCTAAATATTTGATTTTGTGATATTATAAATTATTTTAAAATTTTATTTTTTATTATTGCTGCTATAAGAAATACAACTTATTTTTGTACATTGACCATGTAACTAGTAAAATTTCTTAATTTGCTTATTCTAAATTGTTTTTCTGAACATTATTTAGATAGTCTTTGTGAACAATCATGTCCCTTATTAAAAATGATACTTTTATTTTTTTCTTTCCAATTCTTAATGATGTTTTTACTCTTACCTCATTGGATGACCTGTGGTTTCTAGTAAATATTTACTAGAAGTGATGATAAAAGGCATCATTGTATCATTCCCATAGTCTGATTATTGAGGTCTAATAAATATACTTACAGGAAAGTGTATACATCATAAAGTAGACAGCTTGATTGATTTTCACAAACTAAACATATCCACCCAATAAACTTAACATCTTTAGCAGCTAAGAAGCCCATATTTTGCAAGATTAACCAACCTCTTGACTGTTAATAGCATAGATTAGTTTTACCTGTTTTTATATTTTTATAAACGGAAACAGACACTGTGTACTCTTCTGTGACTGAGGTTTTTTGCTTTGCCATTCATGTGTTTAGAGTATATCAATATTATTTAAAAGATAAATTCTTTTCTGTTTCTAGTTTGCCAAGAGATTTTATTGTTATTATTAAAGTAGGTAGTGACTTTTGTGAAATTATTTTATTCTGTCTATCAAAATGTTTATATGAGTTTTCTGCTTATTTTTCTGTTAATGTGATACATCAGGTTTATTCTGATTGCTGAAACAGCCTTTAATTCATAGAATAGGTCTCTCTTGGTCGTAATGTATAATCTTTCCCCCCCACTAAATATCACTGAATTTGATTGGCTTATATTTTATTTAGCCAATCAATTTTTTTTGCCTCTATGCTTTTCAGAAAAATTCCTTGGTAATTTTATTTTCCTATAATGTCTTCATTGGGTGTGGGTATCAAGGTGATACTGGCCTCCTAAAATGAATTGGGAAATAATTATTCTTTTCCTATTAGCAGAAATAGTGTTGTGGGATTGATATAATTTACTTCTTGAACATTTCCCATAATTCACTCATGAATATATCTAGACCTAGGGTCTTTGGAGGGATTTTTTTTTTTTATGGTAAGTTCAATTTCTTTACTTGATACCAAATAGTTCAGATTTTTCTATATGCTTTCATCTCTCTTCCTACAGTTTTATGTTGAAAGATTTGGATATTTTATTTAAACTTTCTTATTTATTGCTAAAAAGTTTTTAAAAATTCTTTTGTTATCTTTTTGATACAGGTAGGAATAGTGGTAATGCTACCTTTTGTTATTTCTGATATTCTAATTTGTGTTAGCTCTTCCTTTTTCCCTTGCTCTATCTTGATAGGGAGTTAATACATTTTGTTAATATTTTCAAAAGCTTAAAGTTTGCTTCTCTTGGATGTTTGTGTTATATTTTACCAATTTGTCATCCTTATTATTTCCTTTCTTCTATATCTCTAGTTTTGATTTGCTAAAAGAAGAGCATAAACAAATTTATTTTCAAACTTTCTATTTTCTGTTATAGAGAAGTCGAAAATTAAAGCCATAGCATTCTCTCTAAATACTGTAGCTGCATTGTACAAATTTTGGAATGTTTTTGTTTAATTTCATTGTTTCAAAGTATTTTAAAATTTATTTCAATTTCTGTCTTGTACCATGCATCATTTAGAAAAGATTTTTTTGATTCCAGGAAACTAGGAATTTTCTAGTTTCTAGTTCTCGTTATCTCTTTCTCTATTTTAGTCAATTCCTAACTTTATTTAAATGTGGTTAGAAAATACTTTCTGTGAGTCTGTTGCAGTTTGCATTATGACATATCATACTGGCAATTTTGTTAAATATGCATTTTGCAATTAAATGTAAATTCCTCATTGTTGGATGTGATGTCCTAAATATGTTAATTCTGTCTAATATATTCTTTTGTTTATATTTTCCATACCTATTGAATTTCCCTATCCTTTCACATACTTATTGATTATCAAATACTGATAAAAGTATGTCTGAGTCTTCTATAGTTATGGATTTGTCTATTTCTCCTTAGGTCTGTCAATTTTTTCTTTATGAATTTTGGAGTTATGTTATTAGGTGCAAACAAATTTGAGATTATAATCAATTCCTTTATCTTTATGAATTATTATTCTTTATTCCCAGTAATGATTCTTTCCTTAAAGTCTACTTTTTTGAATATTAATATAGCCACATCAAACATCTTTTGGTTATGGTCAGTCTCTTTACCAAAACTCTGTCATGTCTTTACCAAAATCCATGATGGTGACTCTGTTTTGATTTAAAAGACTATTGTACAGAAGTTCTCCCTTGCTTTAAAAAGTACCAAATTTAGAGTTTTACTTCAGATACTGAGAAGAGGCCACTTTTTCCAACATCATGAATGCTTATTGCATGTTATTTTGGTTGTTGTGATGAAAATGATAAAGTGGGACTGTTTTATAAAAGAGGTACCTCAATGTGAAATGGAAGCATCATTTGAGGATGAGATTAACTTGTAGAACGATGTGTTTCTGAAGTTGCAAGTGTTTAAAAATTCAGAGAAAACTTCCAGAGTATAGGAAATTTGTAAACTAACGTATTCTTCTCTTCCTCTGGGATATAAACCCCATGAAAACACCTTGCCTATTTCATTGATTGCTGTA
This sequence comes from Mandrillus leucophaeus, assembly GCF_000951045.1. Classification (NCBI taxonomy): domain Eukaryota; kingdom Metazoa; phylum Chordata; class Mammalia; order Primates; family Cercopithecidae; genus Mandrillus; species Mandrillus leucophaeus. The sequence goes on from NW_012099277.1 coordinate 448,157, forward strand.
GCTCCCAATACTTAGAACTGTGCCTTACACATAATAGAAGTCTATACATATTTGGGTATTGCACAATGAAATATTTTTCTGTCCAATGACTCTCTGGGAGAGGCCCTATTATTATCTCAATTTTACTAATAACGTAATTGAGTTTGAAAAAGGTTAAATCACTTTCTTAAGATGAATAAATTATGGCATAGAGTTAGAATGACGTCTATCTGATGTCAAAGGAGAGCACTTCAAGCTAGTCTCTACAGAGGTGAACTACTTGGCTGAGAGGCAAGATGGTGGTGTGGTAGCTAAGAGCTCATGTTCCTGAGTCAAGCTTCCTTAGCAAAGAAACTCTGTCCCTGTAACTGTGGGCAAGTTACCTAACATCTCTCTGTCTCTGTTTCCTCATCTATAACTGAACAGGGTAGTATTTCTTCATTGAGTTATTTTAATAATTAAATCAGCTAATTCTTAGAAAATGTTTATTGCAAATAAAGTGGGTTCATTTTCTGTCCACATACAGCATCAGATCCTACTTTAGAGGAAAAAGACAAGCCACCGTCTTAGAACACCTTCACCTTCTTTAAATCTTGTATACTTTGCCTTGGGGTCTATGTTTTTCATTTTTCTCCTGTTATAGGAAGGAAAGGAGACATTCTCTTTTTTTTTCTCTCTCCTGTAGTCTAGATCTAAGTTTTCTTCCAGTCTCTGAGACCTTAAGGATGGGCTATCTCTTTTCTCTATCATACCTTCAATTCCTTCCTTTCTGCTGGGTCTTTCCTATGAGCATTTACAAATGTTCAAGTGTCCACTCCTCCCAAATCCATATCCTTATTAAACTACCAGTACTAACAGACTCAAAAATATTCATTATCCTTTCAGTCACAATTTTCTAATTTTGGATTTAAACCATCTCATCCCTTGATTTACATTTCTCTTTTGCCTGTTTATCATCTTCAACATAGTATTTAAATGATGGAGTTCCCAAAGGATAAACAATCGGAAGAGAATTCTGATTTTCATATGAAATCAGAAAGCCAAGGTTTGTGGCTCTCAAACCTTGGATTGCACCTTCAAAAGTCATGGCCTAAGCTGGACCTTGGTCCCTTTTGCTGAATAGTAAAGCTGTACCTTGGCCCCTACTATTGCTGAATAGTAAAGCTTTAAAAAAATTAACGGCAGTCAGACATCTCTGCCTTAGTCCATTTTCACACTGCTATAAAGAATTCTCTGAGACTGGGTAATTTATAAACAAAAGAGGTTTAATAGAATCACAGTTTCACGTGGTTTGAAAGCCTTCAAGAAACTCGCAATCATGGCTGAAGGTAAAGAGAAGCAAGGCACATCTTACATGATGGCAGGAGAGAGTGAAGGGGAAAGTACCACATTTAAACCATCAGATCTCATGAGAACTCACTATCACAAGAACAGGATGGGGGAAATCACTCACATAATCCAGTCACCTCCTACCAGGTCCCTCCACTGACATGTGGGAATTACAATTCAAGATAAGATTTGGGTGGAGACACAAAGCCAAATCATATCATTCTGCCCCTGGCCTCACCCAAATCTCATGTCCTTCTCACACTGCAAAATCAATAATGCCTTCCCACATTCTGCCAAATTCTTAACTCATTTCAGCATTAACTCAGAAGTCCAAGTCCAATGTTTAATCTCAGACAAGGCAAGTCCCTTCTGCCTATGAGCCTGTAAAATAAAAAACAAGTTAGTTAATTCTGAGATACGATAGGGGTACAGGCATTAGGTAAATGTCCCCATTCCAAATGGGAGAAATTGGCCAAAGCAAAGGGATCATATGCTCCATGCAAGTTCTAAACCTTGCAGGGCATTCATTAAATCTTAAAGCTCCAAAATAATCTCCTTTGACTCCATGTCTCATGTCTAGGGCATGCTGATACAAGGGGTGGGCACCCAAGGCCTTTGAAAGCTGCCCCTGTGGCTCTTCATGGTACAGTCCCCATGGCTCTTCAGGGTACAGCCCCCACAGCTGCTTCTGTGGACTGAGTGCCTGCAGCTTTTCCAAGTGCACAGTGCAAACTGTGGTGGACCTACCATTCTGGGGTCTAGAGGATGGTGAACCTCTTCAAACATTAGGCAGTGCTCCAGCAGAGACTCTGGGGACTCTACCCCCACACTTACCCTCTCCATTGCCCTAGTAGGGGTCCTCTATGATGGCTCTGCCCCTACAGCAGACTCCTGCCTGGATATCCAGTCATTTCCATGCATTCTCTGAAATCTAGGTGGAGACTCTCAATGCTCAACTCTTGTCTTCTGTGCACCCACGGGCCCAAGACAAAATGGAATCCAGCAAGGCTTGGGGATTGCACCTTCAGAAGCCATGGCCCAAGCTGTACCTTGACCCCTTTTAGGCATGGTTGGAGCTGGAGCAGCTGGGACACAGGGCATCATGTCCTGAGGCTGCACAGAGCTACAGGACCCTGGGCCTGGCCCATGAAATCATTTTTTCCTCCTTGGCCTCTGGGCCTGTGATGGGAAGGACTGCCATGAAGATCTCTGAAATGCCTTGGAGACATTTTCTCTATTGTCTTGGCTATCAACATGCAGCTCCTGGTTACTTATGCAAATTTCTGCAGCTGGCTTGCACCTGAATTTTTCCCCAGAAAATGAGTGTTTCTCTACTACCACATGGTCAGGTTGCAAAATTTCCAAACCTTTATTCTCTGCTTCCTTGCTTTAAAAGTACCAAATTTAGAGTTTTACTTCAGATACTGAGAAGAGGCCACTTTTTCCAATATCATGAATGCTTATTGCATGTTATTTTGGTTGTTGTGATGAAAATGATAAAGTGGGACTGTTTTGTAAAAGAGGTACCTCAATGTGAAATGGAAGCATCATTTGAGGATGAGATTAACTTGTAGAACGATGTGTTTCTGAAGTTGCAAGTGTTTAAAAATTCAGAGAAAACTTCCAGAGTATAGGAAATTTGTAAACTAACGTATTCTTCTCTTCCTCTGGGATATAAACCCCATCAAAACACCTTGCCTATTCCTTTGATTGCTGTAGCTCCCAAGATTAAACACATGTTTATCTTGGACACATGTTTATCTTCTTTTGAAAAGAGTTGGTTCATGTCCTTTGCCCACTTTTTAATGAGGCTATTTGTTTTTTTTCTTGTTAATTTGTTTAAGTTCCTCATAGATTCTGGATATTAGACCTTGGTCAAATGCATAGTTTGCAAATATTTTCTCTCATTCTGTAGGTTGTCTGCTTATTCTGTTCATAGTTTCTTTTGCTGTGCAGAACTTCTTTAGCTGTTTATTCTCTTCATATTTTCTTTTGCTGTGCAGACTCTCTAGTTTAATTAAATCCCATTTGTTCCCTGAGCCTAATCTTGGTTGGTGTTTGGCATTCTGCAATATAGAATGCAGCTTCAAAACTCGTTGACTTATGGGAAAGAAAGAAGTAGTCCAAGAGTAATGGAAAACTCTCAGAAAGGAAAAGACCAAGAGAAGATTTCAAGAGAGCAAATTACAGAGGGAAACACTTAAGCTTTTTTTTCTACTAAAAGCTTGGCTCCTTACTCTCTCAATCTCTTTGTTTCTTGTGATATCATCACATGAGAGCTTGACAACCACAGAAATAAAATGAAGCTGCTGTAAACCTTTCCTGTAGTTTGCATTTCATCCCAGAAAATGTTTCTGATAAGGTCAAGATGAGAGAAAAATGAGTTACTAAGTGTTAATGAGTCTATCTGGTATAGCACTTGACAGAAGTTAGGGACTTGTCTATGTGAATTTGCCTTTCCTGAACAAATACCTATGGACAGCTCCTCTCTGCTAATCTTTTGGCCAGTAAATTCTAAAATTCAGTAATTAAATGTCTTCCAATACATACATAACAGAACTATAGTTTCCTCTCTCCCTGTTCCATTCTCACCAAATTCTTATAAAACATGCTTTAGATTGTCTTGTAGGTTTTCAAGGTAATGAGAAAGAATTTTCAGAAATACACGTTAGATCATTTTTTTTCCTCTGCTATCAACTCAAGTTCATTAAAGTTTAATGCAGTTCAATTATAGTATTACACTTACAACATTGTTTTTCCTAACCCTGATTCCTTAGGCCCTTGGGGATGCCCACTCACTAACTGAATGTGTTTGTTCTTCCCTAAACAGTACAAAACAAAACCCTCTATAGTATACTATTATGATGATCTAGAATAATTCTTATTTCCTCTGGGGGAAAAATACCCATTCTCAAACATTAGGTTCTTCACTTGGGGCATCATACTAAAATCTTTGACATTCCTAATTATGGAAAAAGGGTATTTTAGTGAATATAATATGTTTTTGTGATTCTGCTAATTTAATATTTTCTAAAAAGGTGGGGAGGGAAATTTCAAAACAAATAGCTAATCTACCTTAAAATATCTAAAACCTAACAGTAAGTTGTAACTGGTTAGCATTTGTTTCCACATGGTTGATAAAAATAGCACTGTGTGTCTGTGTGTATAAAACCAAGTAATTAAAAGAAAATTTTTCCTAAGAAAATAATAAATCCATAGTATTTAAAAGTAAAAATGAAGTTGCCAATTTGATTTTACTTAATTTGGAGTTAAGTTGTCATATTGAACATTGTGTAATGTTGGTTGCTGAAGAATTGTGCAGTCAAGCTGAAATTATTTGTAATTCCTTATGATCATTTGAAACAGTATTTCAAGGATCCTGAAAGAATAAATTAACCTACACCACCCACTCAGGGTATGAGCATTGTTAATCATCACAGAAGCTATGACAATTCCATCAACAGAATTATCTATTTAATTGCCAGATTAACTGATGAAAATAGAGTAAAAAAGTGGGTTGTCTGTTATCTTTCTAAACCACTCTCTGTTGTTAAGTCAAGAAAGGCCCTAGAGATGGTGAGAATAAACCATACTGAGGAACAAATCCAATCACCTAATTATACAGACAGGTGATATGACTTGCCCAAGTCATATAATAAGTTAGTAACAAAGCTAGAACTGGAATCTATGCCTCCTTACTCTAATCAGGGATGGTGCTATATGTAATAAAGGTCCTTCTAAATTACTATAGAAAGAAGTTAGGAAGATGTAACTTTTATTCTTTACTTTTCTGCAATTCTGATAAATAAACCACAAATACTGCTTCATAAATGAATTTGAGACAACGTTTTTGCTACTGTGTTTTTCAAAACATTGTAGACAGAGGGAAGTTTGTCCTATTTAAAAAGACCCAAGTTACAGAATTCTTAATTTAGAAATTTCAGTGTATTAATTAACATTTGAAATCTTTAACTAGCCTTATGGAATATACAGTTGACTCTTGAACAACACGAATTTGAATGGTGTGGGTCCACTTATTTGTGGATTTTCAACTAAACATAAATGGAAACATGAATGGAAAACAAGTTGTTAGTAGCATGCGAAAGCCTATATATATATATATATACACACACACACACACACACACACATATACATACATAAACTTTTTGTACATGGGTTCTGCCAGGTAAACTGCAGGAATTGAGTATGCCAGACTTTGGTATACGTGGAGATCCTAGAACCAATCCCTACATACACCAAGTCATGACTATAGTTACGTGTGGATAAACTCCCCTTAATAAAATGGCTTATGTTACTAAATTTTGAAGAATTAGGAAGATAGCTATTTTTATATATTCCTGTTTTCATCTAAATACTCCAAAATTATTTTTAGTTTAAGACATCCAGTTGCTAAAGGCTAAAATAAGAACTTTGTTCATCAATTTCCTTTTACTAAAAAATAAAAAAATAAACTTTGTTTCTTTTCTTTAAGCAATGTTTTATTTAAATTATAACAGAAATGTGATTAAGTGGTTTTATTATTTAATAATTGTAAAATGGAGTTCAAATATATTTAAAGTAAATGATTCTACAGACAATCTCAGTAATGAGAAATCGTAAATATTCTTCCTTGAAAATATACAGGCGTGCCTCAGACCACGCATAAAGCAAATATTGCAATAAAGTGAGTCACACAAATTTATTGGTTTCCCATATTTACGCTATACTATAGTTAATTAAGTATGTTGTAGCACTATGTCCTAAAAATGTACATACCTTAATTTAAAAATATTGCTAAAAATGCTAACATTCATTTGCATCTCCAGTAAATAGTAATTTTTTTTTGCTGGTGAAGAGTGTTGACTTAGGGTCGATGGCTGCTGACCAGGGTGGTGTTGCTGAAGGTTGGGGCAGCTGTAGCAATTTCTTAAAATAAGACAACAAAATTTGCTGCACCAGTGGACTCTTCCTTTCACTAAAGGTTTCTCTGTAGCATGCCATGCTATTTGATAGCATTTGACCCACAGTAGAATTTCTTTCAAAATTGGAGTCAATCCTCTCCAACCCTGCTCCTGCCTTATCGACAGTTTATATAATACCTTGTAAATTATTAGCGATCGTTTCAACCATATTCTCAGCATCTTCACCGGGAGTAGATTGCATCTCAAGAATCCACATTCTTTGCTTATCCATAAGAAGCAATTCCTTATCCCTTCAAATTTTATTATGAGATTGCAGAAATTCAGTCACATCTTCTGGCCCCACTTCTAATTCCAGTTCTTTTGCTATTTCCACCACATCTGCAGTTATAATAACATCAAAGATCACTGATCACAGATCACCATAACAGATAAAAATAATAAATAAGTTTGAAATATTGCAGGCAGGCATGGTGGTTCACGCCTATAATCCCAGCAAGTTGGGAGGCTGAGGCAGGCGGATCAACTGAGGTCAGGAGTTCAAGATCAGCCTGGCCAACATGGTAAAACCCTGTCTCTACTAAAAATACAGAACATTAGCTGGGTGTGGTGGCTGCACCTGTAATCCCAGCTACTCAGAAGGCTGAGGCAGGAGAATCCTTTGAACCTGGGAGGTGGAGGTTGCAGAGAGCAAAGATCACGTGACCGCACTCCAGCCTGGGCAACAAGAACGACACTCTGTCTCAAAAAATAAAATAAAATAAAAGAATATTGCAAGATATTTGCAATTATCCACACTACAAAATTTGAAAGAGTCACAAAGTGAGCACCACTACTGGAGAACAGTGCTGATAGTCTTGCTTGATGCAGGGTTGCTGCAAACCTTCAAATTGTGAAAAATACAGTACCTGCGAAGTACAATAAAGCAAAGTATAATAAAACGAGCTATGCCTGTACTCATTAAAAATTTCATTCATGCCATTCTAGTCAGAGTTCCATTTCAGCTTGTTTTACTAGCCCTGTCTTACCTAAACACGAAGGTTATTTTGATAATTTAATAGCTTAATTATGACCTTCCTGGAAATATCTGTGTTGCCATGTTTTTCAAATTCTATCAACTAAATAGAAACATATGCCCCATATAGTTTAATCTTCTCATGTATTTCTCTGTATTAATGTTTCTTGACTTTTTGACATTTGAGCATGAAGCATTTAATAAGGTCTAGAGGGGAGATTCTAATCCAGGGAACACATTGTTTTCTTTTTTATGACTCTTGATTAGGAGGAGGCACATGTTAAAGACAGGCCCTGACCTCAGCTGTCCTCTGCCATCCTCCTTTCCCCTGCCATGCTCTCCCACACAGCATTTTTCTTCTAAATTAAATTGTTCATTTACACTATTAAAATCTTTGAATCCTTTGTGGTTTTATTCCAAAACATCTGTAATATGAATTCCCCTTTGTCGGCAAAATTAGGACAGCTAAAACCTAGACATTTTGAAACTATGTAAGCATTCTTCTGAAACAAAGGCTGACTTTAATGCAATTTATATTTACACAGTGGAAAGAGATTCATGAGAGAGTCATAAGCCAGATTTGCCCAAATGCTTCTCTCATTTCTTGGTGTATGACGGAGTTTTGCACAGAATAAAACATCTCTAATATCTTGGGAATGGTAAATATGATTTCAGGTATAATGTGTAGTTAAGGCTGTTTTTCAAATATGTCGATATTTTCACATTTTAGTTTACGATAGTTGAAAATAAGTTAATTTAGTAATTGTAGTGCCTGAGGGCATCTTTCTGCAACAAACAGGAAAATAAATGAAATAATGCTGAAATAGGCAAAAGAGAGGAAATGAGTGTTTTATGGATATGTCATAATTTTAGTTGAGTACAGTACTATTGAGTACAGTAAAACTTAAACAGATGCTAGAAACAGTATTACTGTTGATTGTTTTTTTTTTATTGTTGTCATATTTGTTTTTTAAGAGTTCTAGGGAGCAAAGAATTAATTTATTTAGTGCTTACTCTGTATCTAGCAGAGGACCTTTTCTGGTTATCTCTTTCCCTGATTTTAAGTAGACAAGCTCTCTATGGGTTGTGTCTCCATAAAGAGAGTTAATTATTAACATATACTGCTTTTAGAGTTGTCCAGACATTATTTAATGTTTCTTCATCCAAAATAGTAACTACTCTGTTAATTTCTTGTGATCTATATGTTCCCAACTGAATACATTCTGCTTATTTTCTAAATCTTACATTTGTTCCATGTCAAGAATATACAATGAAGTGTTGAAGCAGGAAACTTGTTAATATCTTTTTACAAATGTTGGTAGAAAGTTTGGCTCAGGTCAAAGGTAAGAAATTGTACTGTTGCTTACTGATCATAACTCATGGTAGCTAAATTAGTGGAAATATTTTTAAATGACTATATAATATACTGTATTAAAGCATGTTTGAGTCATTTTATTCTTTCATACTAATGGAAAGATAGCTTACTTTTTATTTTAGTGTTTGTTAATGCAAAGAGTGTGAATGGTTTAGTTAGGGAAAATGTCAAAGCCATAGAAAATTTAGATCAAAAAGCAACGGCAAAGTTACGTATTAAATTCCGTTTTAGAAAGTTATTTTTACTGGCAGTTTATACCTAACATTTTAAACCTTGGTTAGAGTTGGTTATATACATTATAATGGAAATGATTTTGTCCCAAACTAAAACAGGGAAAAGGAAAGAGAGGAAAAAGCAAACTTTCCTTGCTTTCCTTTTTTATTGTTATGAATTTTTTTTATTTTACTTCAATGCTTTCTGTGTTTCATCTCAAAACAAATTATTAGTATTCATTTGGAACATCAGAGAAGGCATTTTAGAAAAATTTACAAATGTTTCTCATTTTGATTACTAAAAATCTCAGTTCATGTTTTTCAGAGGAGAGCTCTACAATCTGCTTTCATGTTGGGAAAATTGTATAGTGATTCTGAACTAGCTATAATTAAAAATCTGGGTGCAGGAGTAGAATTCTCTTTGTTACATAAGAAATTAATTATTTGTTTTTACAATTTTCATATCAAAGAAAAATGTTTCCCTGACATTTATCGTGGGTCAAGAAATACCCACAATTCCCAAAATATGAATTCATTTAGAGTATTCAAAACAATTAGGAATGGCCGGGAATGGTGGCTCATGCCTATAATCCCAGCACTTTGGGAGGCCGAGGCAGGTGGATCGCGAGGTCAAAAGATCGAGACCATCCTGGTTAACCCGGTGAAACCCCGTCTCTACTAAAAGTACAAAAAACTACCTGGGCGAAGTGGCGGGCACCTGTAGTCCCAGTTACTCGGGAGGCTGAGGCAGGAGAATGGCCTGAACCCAGGAGGCGGAGCTTGCAGTGAGCCGAGCTCGTACCACTGCACTCCAGCCTGGGCGATAGAGCAAGACTCTGTCTCAAAAAAAAAAAAAAAAAAAAAAAAAAAAAATTAGGAGTACTTACCTGGGAGAGTATTCCATTTATAAACGTACATACAAAGAATGATATTGTACCTTTTTCTTTTGGATCTTCCAAGGAAAACATCAAGCCAGAAATCATAACAAGAACGATTATACATTTATTAGTTGTAAGATCAACTTTTCTTTATACATGTAAGAAGAAAATGCACATGATGGTACAAAATGATCTTTGTGTTAGAAATTTACTTGTGCTACAACTTAAATTCATATTCTGTGATATACAATTGTTTGACTGCAGTGTCATCCCCATAGGAATTCTCATCTGCATTATGCTAGTGACAGGAAAAGGTAAATTGAGAATTATGTTGTATTAAAATGGAAAAGTGGAATATGTGAAAAAGTATGTGGAAACTTTGTAACATTTCTTGAAATTTTGTTGCTGAGATGTTTCTAGTTTATTTACTTGGTATCCACTGTTCCAGCATTCAATGCTTCAGCACTGGGTGACAAGAGCATGTACAGTCATATACTGCATGACAGTGTTCTGGTTAATGATGGACTGCATATACAATAGCAATCTCATTATAATGAAGCTGGAAAAATTACTATTGCCTAGTGATATCTTAGTCATTGTAATGTCATAGCATGATGTATCCCTCATATATTTGTGATGATTCTAGTGTAAACAAACCTACTGCATGGCCAGTTATATAAAAGTATAGCATATACAATTATGTACAGTACATAATACTTGATAATAAATGACCATATTACTAGTATATGTATTTATTATCCTATACTTTTTATTGTTATTTTAGAGTGTACTCCTTCTACTTACTACAAAAAAAAAAAAAAAAACTGTAAAACAGCCACTGGCAGGTCCTTTAGGAGGTATTCCAGAAGACATTGTTATCATAGGAGATGACAGCTCCATTTGTGTCATTGTCCCTAAAGACCTTCCAGTGGGACAAGGTGTGGAGGTGGAAGGCAGTGATAATGATGCTCCTGACCCTCTACAGGCCTATGCTTATATATATATATATATATATATATATATGTATGTATGTGTGTGTGTGTGTGTGTGTGTCTGTGTATCTTATTCTTTCAGAAAATAAGTTTAAAAAGAAAAAAAAAAATTAAAATAGAAAAAGATTATAGAATAAAGATATAAAGTAATTATTTGTGTGCAGCCACACAATGTATATGTATTTTAAGCTGTATTATTATAAGCATCAAAAGGTTAAACAATGAAGTTTATAAAGTAAAAAGTTATAGTAAGCTAAGATTAATTTGTTACTGAAGAAAATAAACTATTTTTATACATTTAGTGTAGCCTAAGTGTACAGTGTTTATAAATTCTACATAGTGTACAGTAATGTCCTAGGCCTTCAGTCACTCATCACTCACTCACTGACTCACCTAGAGCAACTTCCAGTCCTATAAGCTCCATAGTACACGCCCTATACAGGTGTACCATTTTTTATCTTTTACACTGCACTTTTACCTTACCTTTTCTATGTTAGACATGTTTAGAATTGCCTAGTATTCAATAGAGTAACATGCTGTACAGGTTAGTAGCCTAGAAGCAATAGGCTATGCCATATAGCCTAGGTGTGTAGTAAGCTATCCCATCTAGGTTTGTGTAAAAACACTCTATGATGTTCACACAATGACAAAATGGCCTAAGGAAACACTTCTCAGGTCATATTCCTGTTATTAAATGGCATAGGACTGTACTGAAAAAGTGAATAAGCCTTGTGAATAATTCTATATGTTAATACATTTTTATTCATTAATTGATATTTTATTTTTCTTTAATATAGAAGCACTCACAGCTTTTTGGTTCACAGTATTCTAAAAAGAACAAAAATGATGTAAAACGAAGAAAATAGATAATATGTTCTCTTCTGTGTCACTTCTTAAAATATTCAGTTCTGCAATTCTCTTTTGCCCCAGAATGTCTTTTATTCTTTACTATATAGAAATGTTGAAATTCTAACAGAAACAACATATGTCAAATGATATGCTCAGTCTCAAAAAAAAAAAAAAAAAGCAAACAATAATTAGACTGGCATAACTTTTGAAGAAGTGAAATAAAATGTCCACAATATTATAGTGTTTTGCACTCAAATGAAATATTGGAATTATAAAAGCCTAGGGCAAGCTTAGCTGCATGATTAGTACATGTTACCAATGAACTCAGTATCATCAATTTAAGATTCATCATAGTCAGGTAGATTTGACTTTTCTGAACTACTTTCATCCCCCTCACCATCCCTTCAACCATCTCAAAAATGTAAAGACCTAGCATCTGAGTAGAGAGTCAGAATACATCAGCTCAAGTCCAGCAACCCTACTGAGAAAAACATCTTTCAGTTCTCTCACTATGAATTAGCAGCATATTTGTGTGCTGGGAGGAGAGCAGGCTCTATTTATCATACAAATTGTAATACCCCATTCTGCTGTCCAACACTGATGATTTACTTTAGTGTTCTCATGTTTCTAGGTGAAGATCATCAATAGTTTAAATTACCTGCAGACTAATAAGTAAACAAGATATCCGTGTCTTCAGAAATATAACAATGGCTTCTGAAGTTAGGGAGATAAGATTTTTTCGAAGAGATGTCTGAATATTTTAAATGATGAGTGCTGGATTTGCTGTTTTTATGTAGTGATTGGATAAGACTAAGATGGTGCATTTTATTTAGTAATTCAGCATTTTTTATTAAACCCTAATATGTTCTCAGTGTTGTACTCTTAGGAATATAGCTCTTTGCCAAGATAAAGCCAGTTTCTTTACCAACAACAACAAACTAAAACGTATTGACAGAAAATGGAGAACAAGTGGAAATATTCACTCCTCGTATACTGGCAAAGAAAAAGGTAGGAAGGACAGAAAAGTCAAGAAGGATGATTGCAAGAATATTGTTCTCAGGGAGAAGGAAATGGATTATTCCTTCTTTCTAAAAGATAACACTACCCAAGTTTCAAAGTGTCGAGTATGGCCAGAAACTGAATAAGTATTGTTAATGTGAAGCTACAGCAGAACTCTAACAGAATATTTAATTACAGACCAAAGGCCCATGCAATTTTCCTTGCCTGTAAACAATGTTTCCAAGGACATTCTTCCTAAATGATAGTTTGGGAGACTTATTCGTCTTTTTTATTTCTATGCAAAGAGTAGCTTGTTGCATTTCTTTATGATGAATGAAATAACTAACTTTATTGCAATGGTGCATATTTTCTCTCTATGTCTAAACTCAGCACCAGTAGGCATCTGTAAACAATCACTAGAAAACAGCAGTAATCAAGTAGTGAATTACATTATGTGAAATATGTAGTTGAGAATCTTTTCCTGACTTCTGTATCTTCTATTGCATGTTACTTCAAAGAGATTGTCTTTTCAGATGATCTCTTACCATTGGAAGTTTATTTCAAAATGAATGTGCCATAGCCAACTATGGCAAATATGGCATTAATTTATAGTATTTAAAAATTAACTCTTAATATTTTTTGTATACATTTGATTTTGTGTCCCTTGTGATTGTAGAATAAAAACATGCAAGTTGTCGAAATGCAATAAAATGTAGAGACATATATAGGAAAAAGTTAAAAATCAATTTGAATCCAGGACATATGGATAATCATTATAAATATATTGGAGAGCTGCCTTCAAGTCTAGATAAACATATACACACTCTCACATAGAAGCACACTTTGCATCCATCTGTATAACAGATTCATCTATGAACCCTGGTCTTGACCCTTCACACTCTTTGCTTTTCCATTTTCTCATACCACTGGCAATATTGAGGTCTCCTGGGCTGACATTCTTGAGATACTGTTTTTATTTTTCTTTTCCTTTGTCTTATATGTCTACTTTATTTATTGATTATGTGACTTTTTCTTAACATCTGGAATTTTTCAAACATTCAAAATAAATAGAATGGAAGCATCACCTATGATATACTCATGTATGCATATGCATTTTAAAGAAAATGTCAGACATTATATGTTTGTACTCATAAATATTAATACCTCAATATATGTTTCTACCAGAGGGTGACTTTTACAACTATAACCTCATAACTATCATTAGTGGTAAAATTAATAATAATTTCTTAATATTATACTCCACTTTTCCCCAGTCATCTCAAAAATGTCTATTTGCAATTGGTTTCCAGTCAGAATCCAAGGTCTAAACAAGGCATTTGGTTGGGGTGATTCTCCTTTTTTTTCTTATTATATATATGTTGAGTAAACAGGCAAAAAAAATCAAGAACACTATAAAGTATTTTACATTTTAGATTTGGTCAGTTGAATCTTTATGGTAGCATCTAGCAAAATCTCCTATGACTCCTTCCTGTGTTACCTCTAAACTGTTAATGATGTCTTAAGGTTTGATTGATTGCTGTTCAATTTTTTTTTTTAGCAACAAAACTGTTGAATTGTGTCAGGATTCAATAATATCTGAAAATACCACTTTTTGTGATTTGAGATTTATCAGTGATTCCAGTGTTAATGGCCTATTATAATATTGTTTCCTGTTAATCTTTTATTCTGATAGTTTTAGTCACCACTAGTTGTCTAGATTCATTATTTCACCAGAGTTTAATAATGGTGACTTATATTCTATGACTATTGTGTTTTTAGTCATTGATTACAAATGTTTATATGTAGTTCAGGACACCATTTTTCCTTATAAATGTGGCCAAATTGCCTGGTTTGCTGATGAATCTCTCCTTTTTAGCACTGAAAGTCTTGTATTCCATGAAATCTCTCATTCAGGGCAAACCAGCAGGGTTGGTCACCCTATGTCCCACTCAACAGTTTTTATCACTTTTTGTTATACTTCTGTAGTTAGGACACTGTGGTTTGGTAGAATGAACATTGGACTTCGATTGAGATCTATGTGTGACTCTAAACTTTCAAAGCTTAAGTTTCTTGGTGCATATAATATCTTAGTGCATTTAATATCTTCTATAACTCCAACGGGAGGAGGAGGGTATCCAAAAGCATATAAATGTAGAAAAGCATTATGCAAATATTAAGGATTATTATTCTCTATGTGCATTCTTGTTTTTTCTCTCACACCTGAAGCAGCTGTCTCTTTTCTCTTACCATTTTATATCAGCCTAAATATTTAATATTCAGTTTTAACTTTATCCCATATGAAAGTCTAAGCTCTCAACCTCTGGCACTTGGTAGGCCCCATATGAAAAACTGTCTCCAGTCGTGCATACCACATTGGAATAAAGAAGACTAATATTGAAAAGCTTGTACAGAGAAGGTGGCTTGGATGAGAGTGGGCAAGAAACTATCTCATATGAAATAAAGTTAAGCGATATTTGACAGTCATACTAAAATTATGTTTAACACTGAATCATCTGATTTCCTAGACTTTAAACTCCTTTGAACAGGCGATAAGAAAGTGTTTGACATATTACAGACTTTGATAAATATCTTTCTAAAGATCAAAGAATAATAAGCATGTGGATTAGTAACTGAGGCCTGAACTGATACTGCTCAAATGAGGAAAACCTATCGGCTGATTTGGGGAGAGCAGAACCTAAGCTTGGACTAGGACTTGAGTTGTTTTACTTCTATTCCAGTATATGCTGTGTTTTCCTCAACAAAACTTCCTTCCCCTAACCCCAGGGAAAGTTAAACAGAACAAAAGAGTTAAGGACATAATAGCAATCTACAAATATTTGAATAAAGGGGCAATTCCAGTTGATATAAGTAATTAAGGGTGATAACCACATGAACTAGAGTGGGACTCTGCTAAATATGAGAGCATTCCAACAATGACAGCTGCCTCACAGCTCAGAGGTTGGCAAGCACTTCTCAGAGGTGTTGCAGAAATAATTTATATATTGGTTGTTTTTAAAGTCCTAACTGCAGGGACTTGTTATTCCGAGAAATAAAGTAATCATGAATGCAATCTCCCACCATGATAGAAATGTGGGCATCTCCACTGGCAAAGACCCAGCTCCACTTCAACTGCTTCTCCCACCAGCACCACTGGTGGGAGGAGGAGAGAAAGATTTGGTCTTTAGTTCTTCAGAAGTCTAATGCTGTGGGCAGAACACTTCTTTTCCTATCAAAATGATTGGGGCAATGAAAATGATTTTGCAAGCAGATAGGAAATACATATTTATTGGCTGTCCTATATTTAAATAGGAAGAACATATGGTGTTCTTTCTTTCATTTTCACTCCAATCCTTATTACATACCATCTAATTAGTAAAATAACTTCCTGATTGGTTTCCCTCTGTCCTTCCACCATGCTAATTCAAAGTTTGTGTTTATTTCCCTTTTTTAGAACACTGATTGATTGTATCATTTGCCCCAAATTGCTGGGTCTCTCCTTTCTTT
This sequence comes from Mandrillus leucophaeus, assembly GCF_000951045.1. Lineage (NCBI taxonomy): Eukaryota > Metazoa > Chordata > Mammalia > Primates > Cercopithecidae > Mandrillus > Mandrillus leucophaeus. The sequence continues at coordinate 464,210 of NW_012099277.1, forward strand.
ATGATTTACACCAGCCATTGTTCCATGTTTAAGGCCCTCTAAGATTGGCCTCTTATTCAGTAAACAAGTTGCTGCTTCTTCCACATCAGGATTGAGGCATCCCCCACACGAATGATATACTCTCCAAAGCAGACAGCTCAAGGCAACGTATGTGACTTTAAGCAATTTGCTTGACCTTGTTGAACCTTTTTATTGTTATTTCTAAAATTAGAATAATAAAATTTAACTCACAGAATTATTTTAGTAATAAAGTAAAACACCATAACAAACGGTTTTTTTTTTTTTTACCAATGTCAGTTCCCTTTCATTTTCCCCATGATCCCTTCTATTTACCATACCCGCAGAATTATTTTAATTGAACATGCCATTCATTTTGTGCTTACTATAAATTCTGTTTCATTACTTGCCTTTTTAAAGGTTTACTAATGAAGCAAATTTGTCAGATTGAAACTAATAGTGCTCTGTATCTTATATTGCATATGTTGCAATTTGAAAAATGGCATGTGCTGAATATTAGGGAAAGACAGAATAATTGAATTTCTGCCTTCCCTTATAAAAGATTAAGGGTAAACAGAGAAATTTACATAGCTATAAAGGAGAACATATCATTGTTCTTTACATTTTATGCAACTTGAGCATGGCTATGATAAAATGAGCAGTTTGAGTACTGATTCTTTGGTAGCTGTAAAGTGGTTACCATATCTTCTTTGCATGTGTAGTAATTTTCTCAGATTTGACAAAGAACAAATAATTATTTTTCAATTGCACTTTGATTTGGTGTTTTTGACCTGCTCTTAATCCTTGTTTTTCTCAGTATTGCCTTTTAAGGTGAGCTGTGTTTAAAGGGTTTTCACAAAAGCTGGAGCCATTACCAGGTGATCTATGACCTAGAGTGTTTCTTAGCAGCGAATAGATTTTGTGGCCATTTCAAGCAATCTGAAGTATATAAAGTCATACCTTCATTCCAGAGTTAGAACTCTTTAGGAAATAAAAGTTTTCTGAGACCACAGGATAGGAGCTTTTTTGTTGATGCTTTGTTTACCACTGACATTTTTTCCTCATCATTTTATTATACAATTTTTGTTCTTTAGTGTTTGCTTTGGCAGGCTATACATTTTCTGGTGGAGCAAAGTTAATTTCATTTCATCCACATAGACAACCATTCATTTAGACCCCAAGCTGCTCAACAAGGCATTATATAAATATTTGATTAAAATAATGGCTTTCTGGCTCTCAAGAGAAGAGGCATAAAAATCATATCCCCATTTATAAACCACACTGCCTCAGTCTAATAAAACAGCAGTGTCTGTAAGAGCCTGACAAGTTAAAAGCAAGTTTAACAACTTTGAACATAGTCTTATATATTCAATAAATTGGCCCTATATATTTTATTTCTGGTATTTCTCTTTTTATATTTTACATATAAATTGTCATGCATTCTAATTAGCACCTGTCTATAATATATGTAACACTATTAATTGCTTTAGGGAATATAAATTATTTCATACCAGCTTGCAGTCTAAAGAATTTACAGTCTAGTTGGAGAAGAATGAATAAAGCACAAAATGTTAGATATTGAAATTAAAATGCGGCTATGTCAAGCAATAATTTCTTAGCCTTTTCTGACTTCTCAGTAACAGATCTATAGAGACCAAAAGAGTAACAAAAAGAGAAAACATGATGAAACTGTATAGCTATTAATGGAGTCTAGAAGAAAATCTAACTAGAAAACTAGATTATAACTGGATTTAGAACATAATCCAAGCTTAATACTGTGCTACTGGAAACAGAACATACCACTTAGTATGAAAGAAGGGCATATGGAATTTTCCCCATCTTCCATCTGTAGGTTCAGAAATGAAAGTTTTGACTGAAGAGAATGATGGAAGATCATCTCTCTGTTTCATTGTTACTGCTTTTAGAGACAGCCAGAGTTCTATTCTTGTCCTTTTGCTCCTGCCTTCATACCATCCTTTATACTCATCTGTAATTAAAATTTTAGAAAGCAGTTACCAGTAGGCAGGGAATGGGATGGAACTTACATGACTCTACCATATTCTTAGGTAAAGCAGGAACAGAGAGAATAGTAGCAGTTTATATACAGGCTTATGATGTGTGTGTGTGTGTGCGTGTGTGTGTGTATTCTTGAATATATGTAAGAATATATTCATATACATATATATACATATTCATATACATATATACATTCTTGCAACAGCCGCATCTGAGGCTAACAAAGACATACTCTAAGATCTCTGGACACTCAGATTTGGTCCAGGAAAGTGGATCCAATTACTCAAACTGAAAAAAACGTAGGACCAAGGGCAATGAACATACCCTACAGCTGGGTACACATAGAGCTCTCCTCATATGATGAAAAATAAAAACTTCAATCATAGACAACTTTCGAATAAAGAACTTGAAAGTTCAGCATTTAAGCTATTTTCTACAAGAATCTAGATAAAATCTAGAAATGTTTTTTATTTTCTTAATAGCATTTGTATAGACAAAAGCCTTTTTGAACCCGTTAGACATGAAAATTGAACACCATTCAGTTTAAAAGAGAAGAGACAGCCATTCCTTGTCAAGCCTTCCGAGATGGCACACCAACAATTCTGTACCTTTCCCCAGCCAAATCCTGAAGAAGCCTGAGAAGTAATAAAAAGTCGATCCATCACAGAATCAGCACAGATGACTTTACAATCATAAAATCTCTCAAAAACCTACACAGAGATAAAAGCTTGCTGGGTCCTGGTAGAGGGAAAACAGTCCCCAAGAGTAGAAGATAGCCAAGCTGTTACCCCTACATAGTCTAGGAGTACGTTGGGGAGGGAGGTTGTTAACTGTGATTTTTTTTTCTCTTACACGTTAAACAGAAAAATGTATCATCTCCTCCATCACCATCACAAGAGACTACTGCACTGCCAGGCCAGTACCTACTGCAGGAGGCGGAGTGATGAGTAACTTCAGGATCTAGCCTGAGCCAGTTTCTTTTGTGGGAGCATAAAGATGAAAGAAAATGGAGCCAGCCTCCCTTCATCCTGACATTTCTTGTTTTACACAAAAATTTGTATAGGGCATTGCTACCAAAAGCTTTTCTCAGTTTTGTTTTTTACATTTTAGATAGCAGAGATAGTTGATCTATCAAACTCTACAACGACCCAACTTTCTTCATTCTCTTTGTTCCCTTTTATTTCTGTCTTCAACCTCTTTGATTCTTTTTTTTATATATACTTAAAGTTCTAGGTTACATGTGTACAATGTGCAGGTGTGTTACATATGTATACATGTGCCATGTTGGTGTGCTGCACCCATTAACTCGTCATTTACATTAGGTATATCTCCTAATGCTATCCCTCCCCCTTC
>NW_012099277.1:468735-484053 GCF_000951045.1 Mandrillus leucophaeus
TCTCATTTTAGCCTCCAATATGAATTTCTTGTCTGTTCCATAAAAGATCTCTAAGTTAATAATACATATTTTAGCTTTGGGTGTGTGAGATTGTACTTTATTACTAAGTTACATGTCAGCTATTGAAATAAAGCCTAAAGTTTGAGTAAAACCTGCAGAATTCAGGTATATCACAAATTTAAATCCCCACTTCCAGAATCTTGCTGAAAAAAAGAATCCAGTGCCATTTCCTATGTTTTTCTGCTCCCCCTTACGTCAAATAGGTCTGTGAAGATTTTTTTTTTCTTATAAGTCAATCTTTGCCTCAGCCCATCCTACTGAGACAAATGTCTAAGGGAATCGGTGGTGACGGTAACCTTTGAATTGACTCAGCTTGCTAATGGCCAAGGGATTGGGCAGCTGTTATATGAAACTACTCAAATGTTTTTGCTTAGGACTAAAGTGGACCTATAGAAATATACATTAGCTATATACAAAGACGCCATAAACTCTAGTCACTTACCACATTCAGAATATTCTGTGACCAGTTTCATAACTAGAAACCTACCACAGAACACCAAAATTCTGCCTGGATGACACAGGCCTCTAAAGATCACCAAAGCAAGGTTGCCTTGGCAACATGTTAAATGCTCACACAATCTGATTGCACTCAAAAGCTCTCTTGGGTTACTTCTCTCTGATATTCCACACACTATTTTGTTCTCAGTGTTCTCTGACAATGTACGAAAAATTACTGCTTTTGAAAGGAACTCAATAAATAGTGTTCTTTTTAAAATCAAGGTCTGAGAAATAAAAAGTCAGTGGATAGAGGCCAACATTGTTGCAGGCATCCATTGTTCTAATGATACAGCCAGTCCAGATTAATGTTATTGCCTGGAGAAGTAGACTTCCCTGCTCACTGCAGGCACCTTCCTCCCTAGAGGAAAAGGGAACTGTGCCAACAATATCCAGTTTATTATTCCCAAAGCCCTTCGTCAGATAAAGCCACCCCTTCTACTCTGAAGTAATTAAAGTAGTCCTTAAGAAGAGCTAAAGTAATGCCAGCAGAGTCAAAACAGAGGTGTTATCTACACACAGTAGTCAGGAATGTGGGAAAAGTGTTTCCCAATAGTGATGATAATCTTAGTTCCTGATTAATTTGTGGGTTAAATGCAATTCAAATGACTATCTTTGCAGGTTTTATTGAGTAATCTGAGAAACTTATTCTAAAATGCGTATGAAAACTCAGATTCTGAAAAAGATGAACAAAGTGGGGCACTTATCCCACCAGATATTAAGACATACTACAAAGCTTTAATAGGATAAACCATGTTGTTATTGTCCATGAACAAACATGCAAGTGGATGAGAAAAGAGAGCTGCGAAAACCATCCAGTATAGATAGGGGTTTGATATACAACAGTAATGACTCCAAAATCCACAGGCTACCGATGGATAGTTTAGTAGATATATTTGAAAACCAGGCTCACACTGAAGAAAATGTTACAAGGGGACTCTACACTATATGAAGGTAATCTCCAGAAGGATTTAAGGACCTAAATGTTAAAATTATACCTCAAGATGAAGAATGTATAGAAGATTGTGACTTTGGAGAGGGGAAGTTCTTCCTCCCAAGAACCATAGAAGCACAAACTGTAATGAGAAAAAAGTCAATATATTTGACCATACCAAGTCATGGATAATTATTCAAGCACACAAAAGTTAACAGATTGAGAGAAGGTATATGAAGCATCCAAATCAATAAGAGATATGTGTCAAAAATTATTAACTAATATAAGCAAGAAAAAGTAAACCAAAATGAAAAATGAATGAAATATATAAATACAAAAAAACGGGAAATAACAAATATATGAAGATATGCTGATGCAAACTCATCAGTAATGAAATAATTCCAAATTAAAATAACTGATACACTGCTTTATGCTTAATAGATTGTTTTAATTAACAAATTGGGCTATTTGGAAATAGGGAACACAAGTCTTTAGGTACTTCTAATTGGTATGTGAACTAGAATTGGCTCTCTGGAAAGTAATCTGATAGCATTTAGTGAAATTAAGAATGGCAAAATCCTATTGCCCAGCGATCTTATTCTTATGTTTAGAGGATAGAGAATTTCTTAATAACTTCATGAGGGAAATATATATAAATTCATTCACTGCAGCACTGCTTATGCTATCAGGAACTGTTAGACAAATAGATTTCCATAACTAAGAAAATAAGTATGTATCAAGCGATAGAAATAACTGTGTAGATAGTAGTTGCAAAGAATTTGATGTACCTAAGTTATGTGAATTCATTTAAAAACTCAGTCTTGACTAAAGGGGGGAAAAAACAAGAGAACCTATAACACTCTCTCATTTTTATAAGCAAAAAATGTGTATATACATCAAATAGTATATTCGTTAAAGACACATACTTGTCAAAACACTCATAACAAAACATTAAAGTCACTGCTATGGTGGATGGAATGGGAATCAGAATTGGAAATTTAAGGGGAAAAATGTGACGACCATCATACTGATTAATTATATGACATAGCATGGACTAAGAAATATGATTCATTCAACTATCCATTTTGGAAATTCAAACAAAAATCAACAAAAAATATCTCAAGAAGAGGGATAATCTAAAATGTGCTGGCAAATAAATGAGAAAAAGTGAAACTATCATTAAAAGCCAATTGGCATTACTATAATTTGAAGAGTAATGTTAAGATGCCCTTCCAGCATGAAGAGTAAAACAGTACAAGGAAAACAGTGAGGAATCTCAGAATAGATACGGAGGACAGAATTCCTGAAGCAGAAACCAAAACAACTAGTACAGAAGCAATAACACAATGCAGGAGTAGGGAAAAAAAAATTGAAATAACATTATTCAACTCAAAAAGCCTACCACATTCTGATAAATTAATAAAGCCAAATGATTAAAAGGAAATACATGCTTGTCACATCCTATCAAATATTTTGTTTTTAAATTACAAGAATATGGAGGATGGAGAGAGATTCGTAATTTTACTGAGAAAATTTATGTTTATAAAGAATATGTGATGATCTAGCAAAATGTTCAGCATTATGTACAGTGCAAAAAGTATGAAATCTGCTTATGTTGGAAAGAGAACTGGAAGTTGGAATCAGAGATAAAAATAGCAAGTATAATGTTGATCTTAACTATGTAAGAAACTATAAAAGAATATAGACAACTTTTTCTCTCAGTGGTTAAATTATTTGAGATTTTTAAAATATCTTTTTCTATTTTACAAAATTCTCACAATGTGCATTTACTTACTTTAAAATCAGAAAAATATATAGCTAATGTTCAATATTCAATACTAATAATAAATAAATAGCAGTTTAAGAGATGACATTGCTCAGTAGCGTAAGCTAAGTATGGGTAGAGGAGAAAAAAAAAAAAAAAAGCATGCAAGTGGACCCAGCCATGGAACTGGTACTTAGAGCAAGACCTTATTCATTATATGTCCTAAGCTATTTACATGTATTAAAAACACAAGTGATAAGAATTTATGACAATGGTTTTCTCTTAGAGAACTAGCTTTACAAAGGACTTTTTTCTAGTTTCATCATATTTGAGAATTGGAGCATTAGCAATTCTGATGCACAGGTTATTTTTTAGTCTACCAAAAAGCTTGTATTCGAACACTGTGAATGGAATATGAAATTATACATTCATTCTCATCACCAAATCCCTTAAAGAAATTTTTGAGTTGCAATATACTCAGAGTTATTGTTTTAATTTTATTAGTTGCTGATTTGAAGATAATACAGTATTATATCAATTATTACAAAATTAATAATTTGGACTGTGAGTATGCATCACTACTTCTAGATGTGATATTTCTTATACATTAATATCCACTGTATATTTTGCACTTAAACTCCAGCTAAAATGGGGATATTCTTCATTTATGTTACCACTGCAGCTGGGGCAACTGGCATTATAAGCAGCCCCCTGAGGCCTGGGATTTCTCTTTCTTTCCTGAAGCTGCCTCAAGGCTGTGATGAACGGAGGTGTCCCTGAAGAGACTTAGTCTAGATGAATACATCTGTGTGGAGAAACCATTTAATATCTCTGTTTAGGAACACTTATGTTGCTTCTAAATGTTCTTCCTATGTTTCCTTTTACTTTGTATTTACATCATTAAGAAAATCAGAGGTATCAGGAGAAAATTGTAACTGATAGTTATGAAGGAGAGAAGCATATCTGTCACATCACACATTTTAAATAATCTCATATATGGTGTTTATTCAAACTGCGTGTGTAGGTATTTAGTATGGGAAATTACAATTTTACTCCTATTTTTTCTTATGATTGCCAAACAAAAAAAAAGTTGCAAGAGTCATTATGTTTTTCTGTATTAGTTGCCCATATCAACACTTTCAACAAATATTTATGGCTTCTCTTCTAAAATCTTGTCTTATTCTATGTACGTTTATCCTGCTTATATTTAATAGATTATAATATTGAATCTAATCATAAAAATGGAGATGTATTATTTTATTCTTCAAATAATCTGTGTTCTTATTTTGAATATATATATATATATTAGGCTGAACTATTTGACAATAAACAAAAACTGGGTTGTCATGTCAGATAGCTTGATAAACACTGCACTAGGCTCTAAAAAAAATTGTAGGGTAGTAGAAAGAATGGCATAGAGGGAGAAGTTTAAAACCTATGACATTTTTGAGGCTGCTGTAGACCCCAGCTGTCAGAGACAATATAAGGTTATAAAAAGATCAGTATTAGAAGTGCCTGGCCTCCATTTAAAATAGTAAGGCATGTACAGTGTACTAAACATTAAAAAAAAATTTCCTCTGTCCAGTTGCTACTGCTTCTGGGAATTTCTTCCCCTCCCCCTAGCACATCTATGCAGATTCCGTGATCTCCATGCTGGCTTCATGGATATGTGACCTATGCAGTTTCAAAGGGCCCTACACGTGTTTTAATTCTCTGTCGTGGCTCGTTTAAAATTCTTAATAAGTTTTGAACAAGGGAACCCACATTTTCACATTGCGCTTGGCTATACAAAATTATGTAGCAGTCCTGCCTAGTAGACATGTCTGTAGGATATGACCAAACCTTCTGGCCACATTGATTAGTGCAAAGCTGGGTGGCAGACTAAAGCGTTGTCAATCACAGAATTTGAAAATTTCAAATTTGGGTCTCAATAATGGTAGCAGCACTGAAGATTCACAAACTTCTGCAGAGCTAATCTGGCTCTTTCTTTCTAAGGACTTATTTTCAACTACTTATTGGATCTTGTGAAAGACTATTATCCTTATGCTTATTTTCTTTTTTTCTCTAAGAAGCTGGAATAGGTTTTTGTTCTTGCAATTAAAAACAATAACTAAAATATGTATGTTATAGAATGAGAGACGGATAAGAAACAACATTGGAAATTATATTGTAATGAAATAAAATATTCTCAATCTGAAAGAAACTCTGCTTCCTAAAGAGAATTGAAAACAATAGATTGGGAAATCAACAACTGAGAAGGCTCTAAGGCCATACCCTGAATTTGGGGGAAACTGTCTGAGTTGGGGAGGTTTCTCCCATGACCAAAAAGTGTGTCCTGGTATAGGACATTTCAAAAAGTTTTTTGAATGGAGAACTGAATTAAAACATCTTACAAAAATTTAACCTTTTTGATTCTCCTTTGTCCCAGTCTCTCACCAGTCATTCTCTTGAGCCACAGACAAATGAGTAGAAAAAAAAAAAAATCAAGTTCTTCAATCTCAAATGACATGTTAGTAAAGGAGCATTCCTGCTTCAGATGTAGCACAAATCAAACAACAAAATGAAATAAACTTACCAGATGATAACCATGAATAGCTACAAACTCAACTCCAGGAAACAGCTCTCAAAATAGAACAATATTTTCTAAAAGTAATTCTAGCTACAAAAAAGGTATTAAATATGAATTAAATGGGTGAAGAGCTCAAATCTGAAATATTAAAACAATAAAATGGTATGGGCATGAAATATTGAACACTTATTGAAATGACAATTAAAACAATTACATAATCAAGGCCCACATCGTTTTTGACTGAAAATCAGAGTAGTGATAATATTAGTAATATTCTTTTTCACACATTGTAACTCTCAATCTCAATTCTTCCTTCCCCCCTCAACTCTGTCCTTCTGTCTCTCTGTCTATAGAGAGATGTTTGTGGCAATATTGTTCATCTTTGCCATCATGGAAAAACGGCCCAAAAATTGTGGTAAATTCTTGCTATGCATTTATTAAAAATGTGAGTGTGAATTTCAGCCTTGAGAATTAAATCATCTTAAGTAAAAATATGTATTTATAGTAATACATATAGTATATCATTTTTGTAATAAAACCAAAATTCGCTTTATATGTGAATATGTATTAGAATGATCATGTAGATATATATAAGAATAGAGAAAAAGGAACTATAGCTTACTTCAAATTACACAGGCTATGTGAGACAGACTAATAATTCAAGTCAGTCATTTTTACCCCAATCTCATGTTGGTGTTCTGTGAAACCCTATTATCTAAAACATATTGAACGTCAGTTAATGAAGGAAAATGCAACTCAATGGGTTACTGATAGTGAAAATGTTGTGAAGTACTGATTTTTAAGATTTTTCTGTTTCATTGATGTAAATGAAACTTGATTATTATTAGTCTGTACTTAAATATAGGCATTTAATTGCTTTATGTTTTCTGGAAAAAAAAATATTAACTAATAGATTAGCTTGGGATTGAGTGGGACTGGGTTTTGTAATGTCTAGGGCTAAAATAATTTTAGTATTTATATTTAAGAAAGGCAATGCAGAATTACATTTGGGATCTTGGAAGGGATGTAGAAATGAGAACCCTTAAAGGGAGGCTTTATTGGCCAAATGGTATATCTATTTTTTGCTGAGATTTACTTTGTCCCTTCTTCACTGGGGAATTATGTTGACCATTTCTCTTTTAGGTACTTTTATTGTCACAAACAAATCACAACAAATCACAATTTTCCTTATAACAGTGTTAGTGAATGATATTATGGATTACATATCTTTTAACAGTTTGAGAATATCAAAACAGAAGTGAAATGGTTAAATCCCATTAATATTATTTATACTGAATTTATACTCATTTATGCCAAATTACTACTAAATCTTTAATGAGTTGAAAGCTGTGGTTCAATTATTTTATGCAATAACCATTACAATATAGTAGACTACCTGCTTCTACTGATTTATTTCTGTTTGTTGGGAATTTCCTAGTTCATGATGAACTTTTAAAAAATTTTAGATTCTATCTTATGAGAAACCTACAGCCAACATCATACTTAACAGACAAAAGATGGAAGCAGTCTCTTTGAAAACTGGAACAACAGTGCCATTCTCACCAATTCTATTTGACGTAGTACTGGAAGTTCTAGCCAGAGCAATTGGGTAAAAAGGATAAATAAAAGGCATCCAAATAGGAAAAAAAGAAGTCTAGCTGTCTATTCATTGATGATACGATTCTTTACCGAGAAAACCTAAAGGCTGTTAATAAGTCTCCTAGAACTAATAAATGACTTCAGTAAAGTTTCGGGATACAAAACCAATATAGAAAAATCAGTAGCAATGTATATACCAATAATGCTTAAGCTGAGAGTCAAACCAATAATGCAATCTCATTTGCAATAACCACAGAAAGAATAAAATACCTAGGAATACAGCTAACCAAGGAGGTGAAATATCTTTATGAGGAGAATTATAAAACACTGCTGAGACATTTGAGATAAAAAAAAAAAAAAATCTCAAGCTCATGGATTAGAAGAATCAAAATCATTAAAATGGTCATACTGCTTAAAGCAATTTACATATTCGATCTTATTCCTATCAAACTACCAATGTCTTTTTTCACAGAATTAGGAAAAATTATTCTAAAATTCATTTGGAAGCAAAAAATAGCCCGAATAGCCAAAGTAATTATAAGCAAAACAAAAGACAAAACAACAACAACAACCAAAAAGTTAGAGGCATCTGATATGGTTTGGTTGTGTGTCCACTCAAATCTCATCTTGAATTGTTGCTCCCATAATCCCCACATGTCATGGGAGGGACCCAGTGGGAGGTAATTGAATCATGGGGGTGGGTTTTTCTCATGCTGTTCTCATGATAGTGAATAAGTCTCAAGAGATCTGTTGCTTTTATGAAGAGGAGTTCCCCAGCACACACACTCTTGCCTGCCAACCTGTAAGACATGCCTTTGCTCTTCCTTTTTCTCTCACCATGATTGTGAGGCCTCCCCAGCAATGTGGAACTGTGAGTCCATTATACCTTTCTTTCTTTATAAATTATCCAGTCTCAGGTATGTCTTTATTGCAGCATGAGAGTGGATTAATATACATCCCATTACCCAACTTCAAACTATACTACAAAGCTACAGTAACCAAAACAGCATAGTACTGGTATAGACACAGACCCATAGACCAATGGAACAGAATAGAGAGCCGAGAAATAAAGCTGCACACCTACAACTATCTTATCTTTGACAAAGTCAACAAAAATAAGAGGTGGGGAAAAGATTCCCTATTTAATAAATGGTGCTGGGCTAACTGGCCATCTATATGCAGAAGAATGAAACTGGACCCCTACCTATCACCATATACAAAAATTCACTCAAGATGAATTAAAGACTTAAGTATAAGACATCAGACTATAAAATTCTTAGAAAAAAAATCCTAGGAAATATCCTTCTTGATACTGGCATTGGCAAATAATTTATGACTAAGTCCTTAAAAGCAATTACAATAAAAATAAAAATTTACAAATGAGACCTAATAAAGAGCTTCTTCACAGCAAAATAAGTGACCAACAGAGTAAAAAGACACCCTATAGAATGGGAGAAAATGTTCACAGACTATGCATTTGACAAAGGTCTAATATTAAGAATCTATAAGGAACTTAACAAGCAAAACATAAAAAGTTGGCAAAGGACATGGAAACACATTTGTCAAAAGAAGACAAACAGTTGAGCAACAAGCATATGAAAAAAATACTCATCATGACTAATCATCAGAGAAATACAAATGAAAACCATAATGAGATATCATCTCACTCCAGTCAAAATGGCTATTAATAGAAAGTCAAAAAACAACAGATGCTGATGAGGCTGTGGAGAAAAGGGAACATTTACACACTGTTTGTAAGAATGTATTAATAAATTAGTTCAACCACTGTGGAGAGCAGTTTGGAGATTTCTCAAAGAACTGAGAGTTGAACTACCATTGGACTCAGCAATCACACTACTTGGGTATATACCCAAAGGAAAATAAATCTTCCACCAAAAAGACACAGGCACTTTGATGTTCACTGCAGTGCTGTTCATGATGGCAAAGACATGCAGTCAACTCAGGTGCCCATCAACAGTGAATTCAATAAATAAAATGTGACACATATACACCATGAGATACTACACAGCTACAAAAAAGAGAAAAGTCATGTCCTTTGCAGTAACATGGATACAACTGAAAACCATTATCCTAAGCAAAATAATGCAGAAATAGTGAGTCATATATTGTGTGTTCTCACTTATAAGTGCAAACTAAACATTGGGTGCACATGATCATAAAATAAAAACAATAGACACTGGGCAATACAAGAGGAAGGGGGAAGGAAGCAGGGTGGGTAAGGGTTGAAAAAAACTACCTGTTGGGTACTATGCTCACTACCTGGGTGATAGATTCATTCTTACTCCTAACCTCAACTGTGCGATATACTTATGTCACAAACCTGCATATGTGCCCCTGATTCTAAAATAAAAGTTGAAAAGAAAAATATCTATATATGAAGAGCAGACTCCCATGTTGTGAAACATATTTTGTATTCATTAATATGAAAAATGTTACTTTTTGTTGAATACTGTTAGTGTTTATGTGAACAATAATTTTAGTGAATTGTAGGTAGGTAATTTGTAACTAATAGTGATTCAATTTGGAATCAATTGTTTAGTCATTTGACCTTTTTTGCTCCTATAGGTAACCATGTAACCTTAAATATGAAAGAAACATCTAATTGTATATTTTCTTGGTCTTACTGAGATGATTTTAGCTACCAAATAAGAATATTTAAAGCTGGATTTTCCTCTTTCTCCCATTTTGATGTTTATAACTTGTGTTCTCTCAACTGTATATAATATATTCTAATTAGAATTTCCTGATGCCAAAAAATTTAGCTTCTCTCTTGATTTTACTTTTTCTTAAGATGATTCACTAAGTAGATGTTTTCTAGCACAAAATGCCTCAGTTGAAAAATCTAAAAGATTATGTGATACAAAATGGGAAAATTAAATATACACATACAATAATTATGATTATCAGTATCTGAAAGGTAAGGACTAAACATTTCATTTGTGCTACAATTCCATGTGGCCATATAGCATGGTACAGCACTATCATCATAGAAATAGCATTGCATTTGTGGACCTTAAATAGTAGGTGGGTGTCATAGACCATAGTTAATCATATTTGACTGGTGTTTTAAAAATGGAATATTTATTTTGCTACAGGACACAATAATTTACTAAGACCCTGCAGATCCTCCTTTAAATATATCTTTTTGTATGGTGGTTATTCCCTGAGATTGTATATGACTAGTTTCTGCCTAACAGCCAATTGTAAATCAAAAGGAAAAGCAAACTTTAAAAAGAGATTTCTCCTATTATTTTGATGTGATGGATTCTCTACTTTACTTTTAATGTTTCTAAACAAAATAAAATGTTTTAGGTAACTTTCAAAAAGAAAACTGGAAGTTCATTTTTACTAACATTTAATGAGTTATAATAATGACCAGCTACTGCTTGTGTCCTTTTAAGTGTGTGAATTTCTAGGCTAATTTTTAACTTTGGATAAGGTGGAATAAAAAAAAAATCTCTATGTATAAAATATATCTATATTAATATTAAAATATATGTAATATATATGTATTTAAATAATCTCTTGTGATTTTCCTTTTTAAAGGTGCTTACTAAGTAAATTTTGTTCTACCACAAAAGTGACTGGTTATTTTAACTACAGGAGAAAGGACCTTGATGCTATGGAGTATTTGGTTCTTAGGTGACAACATCTCAAATGCCCTTCCAGCCTATGAGCAAGCTGCATTTCATAGGGATCCTAAGGGAATCAACACTCCCAACTCTGATGGAGTTTCAGGGTTGGCTGAAGCAGAGTGCTATGGGCACACCACCATGGTCAAAACTCAATCAGGAAATGCAGGATGGACATATCCAAAGGTGAGCAAAGTAAAGAATAATAATCATTGTGATAAGAAGCCAGTGTTGCAGACAGGAAAGTCATAGCTTGCATAAATAAAAAGGATAAGCCAAGCACAGAAATGTGAATGAGAAAAATCCAGAGCAGTATGGTCAATTTGATGTATAATGCAAGCCTCTAATGTGAGTCACATACCTGATTTTAATTTTCTGTTATCCTAATTTAAAATGTAAAAAGCAACAGGTGAAATCAATTGTAATAAACGTTTTATTTCCCCATATGTATCCAAGTATTAATATTTCAATGCATAATCAATATAGAAATTTAAAATGAGGTATTTTATGTTATTTATTTCCATTCTAAGCTTCAAAATCCAGTATGAATTTTTCACTTACAGAACATCTTATTTCAGAGTAGCCACAATTCAAGTGCTCAATAGCACATGTGGCTACTGGTTGTTGTATTGACAGTGCAGGCACAAAGTCATCAAAGTGATTTAATGGGTTAAAGTGTGAGAGAGAGTCTGGAATTAATCCGTAGTAGCAAGTGGTGCCAGTGGCCATTTTGCTTTAATGCATAACATGGGGGATTTTAAGTATTTGAAAGCCTCAGTTCTGCTCTTGCTTCTCCTGCTTATTCATTTTTTGAACCTCAAATTTATTGGCTATGTAAATAAGAAAAATATTACATTATATGCTCAATATACACACCTGAGCTATCCTATGAAGGAGCACCGTGTATACTCTCAATGTTAGTCAAAATATTATATAATTCTTAGCATATTACAAAGTTGAGAGAAAAAGAGGACGTTGAAACTGAGAGTAGTTATCTATCTAGAGCAAATTACATTTTTATTTTTATTGATTTTCTCCATTGGTTGTTAAACAGGGAAGTCTCATAGGTAAGATCCAGAATTACTGTGTTTCTATCAATTAACTTTGGAATTATATGAAGCAATTACATTAAGCAAAAATATTAGATTCTGTTCTAATTAAAAGTGAACATTAAAAGTTTAAGACATAAACTACATTGACATTAACAATGCTTGAAAATAGTGTTTCTTACTTTAAATGCAAGAGGAAAAAATACAATCCAAGGAAATGTGCAGTTAATAGAGCAAAACAAACGATTCACCCCAGTGGGATGAATAGACAGAAAATCAGTGGTCCAATGATCCCCCTGTTTCTTCAACAAAATAAATATAAATTTCTCACATGCTATTATTAAAAGGTGTGTGCTTTTTTATACTTATAATTAGTAATGAGGGAAATATAATATTCTGTCCATCAGCCATGTGTTTATTTACAATCAGCCATAACTGTGTATATGGGAGGAACAACTTTGAACAAGATGAAAACATGTAATGAAGATTAATATCATGAAAGCTTAATGTGAACTTTATGTCTCCTTCATAGTAGTTCACATTTGTCTAATTTGGAAGATTACATTTGGAAACTAAACAATGAAGTTATTTAACTTGTAGTGGAAAAAACAGTCCAAATTTTGAATTGAAATGATTTTGGTGTAGCAAATATGCCACATTACCACATGAAAATTTAAATATGTGCTCTAAATGGCTTCTTATCCTGAAAAAAGGGGAAATTTCCTATGGTTTGTTAAATATTCTCAAATACTCTGAAGTTCTCTCCCTACAATGGAGAGGTTTGGCTCCCAAATTGGATGTGAGAGCACATAACCTCTTATTGAATCAGCTTTTCTGTTTCTGTAAGCCTGTAGAAGACAGGATTTCTTTCCTCTTTTTTTTTTTTTTTTTTTTTGAGATGGAGTATTGCACCCTCACCCAGGCTGGAGTGCAATGGCGAGATCTCGGCTCACTGCAATCTCTACCTCGTGGGCTTAAGCGATTGTCCTGCCTCAGCCTCGTGAATAGTTGGGATTACAGGCACCTGCCATCATGCCCGGCTAATGTTTTGTATTTTCAGTAGGGACGGGGTTTCACTATGTTGGCCAGGCTGGTCTCAAACTGCTGACGTCATGATCCGCCTCCCAAACTGCTGGGATTACAAACTTGAGCCACCCGCACCCAGCCAGGATTTCTTTCTTACTGTGGTGTACTGGCACGTGTTCAACAGTCAGTTCTCCAGAAGAAAAAAAATAGTCCTGATTTGCAGTGTTTGTCAATTTCTTCCCTTGTGGCCTATTTCAGCTTACCAACATGATTTCACTGAAAGCAGGGGAAAAGGTGTATACATCCAACACACCACTGCTACTCTCTCTAAAATGCAGTTTTTATATCTGTGACATTAAGATGAGTGGCCATTAACATAGTGCTCTGTGAGTTCTTCCACTGGCAGCAAGTAAATTACTGATTCAGACTACACTTTAAGCAAATGGACTTTGTTCTTGTGAATTTCCTTTATCATAAAGTCCAAGGCACATTTTTCAGATTTGAACATCTTGCAATTTTCATCATTTCAAACTCAGTTTCCTTGGTGGATTTGTATTTTGTGTAGTTTTAACTTTTATTTCCCTACTGATTAATCAATAGAAAAATCTAATTGTATGTTTATTGGCATTTGGATATCCTCTTTTGTGAAGTGCCTTTCAAATATGTTGCCTGATTTTTAACTTTCTGTGGTCTTTTCCTCATTGAGCACCTTGTTGGTACTATTAATATATGCTACAGATATCCATATATCTTTTCCACTCCGTATTTGTTAATGTCTCTTGATGAACAGACTTTATGATCACTGTCTCTTTTTTCTCCTACTCAACAAGGTTTCCCTGTTCTGAATTCATAAAAATATTCTCAAAGCTTAAGTGCTTTGTTTTCTACATTAAAATTTACAATCCAAATGGAAAAAATTGTTCTGTGAATGGTATAGGAGTTATTTCATGTTTTTTACATATGTGGATTAAATTGACCTAGCACTAATTATTGAAGACTGTCCTTTACTTAACGCTTTGCAGTTCCATCTTCGTCATAAATCAAGTGTCTATACGTGTGGGTCTCTTTCTGAAATCTATTTTTGCATTGGTCTATTTGTTTATTTTTGTAACAATTTTTTTTATTAATAACTATAACATTATAATGATAGAAGACATTTTCCCATTTGGTCCTATTAAAGATTTCCTTAGGTATAGTCATTTTTTAATATACAATTATGGAAATATACTGAAAAGTCATAATATTCACAAAAATCATCTGGATAATGAACTCTGTAATGATAATCTGATTTCATTTCTGCTGCTGTTTATTTGTGTTGTATCTCCTTTTATTTCTTAATAATTCTAGTCTGGACTAATCAATTTTATTAGTTTTGTTTTTCAAAGAACTATTTTGGCTTTGTTAATTTTTACAGAAGTGTGTTGTTTTTTATGTTTTTTTCCTAGTCTCATTATTAATATTTTCTTCAGTCTACTTCTTGAAGTTCAACCAAAGTTTATCATTCAAGTTTTTCATTCAATATTTAGTTTCAGTAATTTTTAGCCTCATTTCCTAACATGAATTTTAAAGCTTTAGGTCTCTCTTTAAGTATAACTTTGCCATCATTAAAATGTTTTTACTTTGTGTGTGTGCATGCGTGCGTGCGTGCTTGTGTGTGGGTGACTGATAGGGACAGAAGACTGGGAAATTCTGGGCAGAAGAGGGTGGGGCCCCAGTGAGTGGCCCACCCACAAGCCTGGAACCACGCCCAAAAAGAGAACATACATTCCTGTTTTCCCGCTTGACTATTGTCTTTTCCAAAACCACGCATGGCCCACCCCCACCCCAAATCCTGTGCCCATAAAAACCCCAGACTCTGAAGGCAGAAGAAGGAGAAAAGGAGAAGCAGTGGGACGTAGGAGACTATGGCTGGATGTTGGGGAGAAGCAGTTTGACTTCAGAGGGATGGATCGATGGTGTAGTTTCAGAGAGGAGTCCTGCCAGGGATTATCTTCCTACTCTACCCCCTTTTCAGCTCCCCTTTCCACCAAGAGCCACTTTCCTTCCTTTTTTTTTTTTTTAATTTGTTTATTATTATTATTATACTTTAAGTTCTAGGGTACATGTGCATAACGTGCAGGTTTGTTACATATGTATACTTGTGCCATGTTGCTGTGCTGCACCCATAA
>NW_012099277.1:485568-487677 GCF_000951045.1 Mandrillus leucophaeus
AAACAAATTTACAAGAAAAAAACAAACAACCCCATCAAAAAGTGGGCAAAGGATATGAACAGACATTTCCCAAGAGCCACTTTCATCAGCAATAAAATCCTCTACTTTTTTTTTTTAAAGATGTGTAAATAGAATGAATGCCCACTAGTGAAGAGAAAGTGCTATGGACTGAATTGTGTTTCATCCAAAATTTACATGTTGAAGTCCTAATTCACAATGTGACTGTATTTAAAGACAGGGCTTTCAGGAGACAATTAAAGTTAAATGAGGTCAAAAGAGTAGGGGCGGCTGGGAGTGGTGGCTCACACCTGTAATCCCAACATTTGGGATTCTGCCTCTTGGGTTCAAGTGATTCTCATGTTTCAGCCTCCCACATAGCTGGGACTACAGGCACATACCACCACTCTCAGCTAATTTTTGTATTTTTAATAGAGATGAGGTTTCATCATATTGGCTAGGCTGGTCTTGAACTCTGGGCCTCAAGTGATCCACCCACCTCAGCCTCTCGAAGTGCTGGAATTATAGGAGTAAGCCACTGCACTCGGCTAAGGTTTTTACATTTTTATTGATATGTAATAACTGTACATATTTATGTGTAGATGTGATATTTTGATATATACATACAATGTGTAATGATCAAATCAGGGTATTTAGTATGTCCATCTCCTTAACCATTTGTCATTTATTTGTGTTGGGAACATTTTAAATTTTCTAGCTGTTTTAAAATATATAATAAATTCTGAACTGTAGTAACACTCACGTGCTATTAAACCATTACAAATTTTTGAATATATATATTTCACTGTTGTAAAAATTCATATATATATTTTTTCACTTATAGTTTGAAAAATATGTATCTCAAAAATTTATCTTTGTAATTTCTCCTTTGATCAATAGGTTGTTTATAATTCATTTCTTAATTCCCAAATATACATTAGTTCAAAAATTTTTGGCTAGGCGCAGTGGCTCACATCTGTAATCCCAGCACTTTGGGAGATCAAGGTGGTTGGATCACGAGGTCAGGAGATCGAGACCATCCTGGCTAACACGGTGAAATCCCTTCTCTACTAAAAAATATAAAAAATTAGCCGGGCATGGTGACAGGCACCTGTAGTCCCAGCTACTTGGAAGGCTGAGGCAGGAGAATGGCATGAACCTGGGAGGCGGAGCTTGGAACTTGCAGTGAGCCAAGATCATGCCACTACCCTCCAGCCTGGGCGACAGAGCAAGACTCTGTCTCAGGAAAAAAAAAAAAAAAAAATTGATTATGGATTTATTCCTTTGTGATCTGAGATTAGATTATGCGTGACTTTAATACACTGAAACTTACTGAGTTTTATTTTGTGTTCAACATATGGTGGAGATCTAGAAATTTTCTATTTCCCTTGAAAATAAAGTACATTTATTTTGACAATTCTGCAGTTGCTTTGCATATAATTATACACACACACACACACATCAACTAGGCCAAGGTTGCTAAAAATATAGTTCAATCTTCTGTATATTATGTTTTATCTTGTTTCATCGGTGTCTGAGAGGTGTGTTAAAAAACTTCTGAGATAGTTGTGAATTTGTTCATTTATCCACGTATTTCTGTTAATGTTTGCTACATAAATATAATGCTGAGGGAACACAAATTGGGAATTGTTTTATATTTGTTATTATGAAATATGCTTCTTTTTTCTAAGATTTTGTTTTGTTTTTAATACAATCTAATTTTTTTTATGTTGATTGGAACATGTATTACCGTTACATTTAATGTAAGTAATAATTTATTTTGATTTTAATTCATCAGCTTTCTACTTACCTATATTCTTAATGTACATCCTATTTATTCTATATCCCTTTTTGTCTCATTTTTTAGTTTTTAAAAGACACTTTAAAAAATCTTTTTAAAATAGGTTTTGAACACAAACACTTACGTTATTAAACCAAGGCAATGGTAATAGGTCCCAGAATCCAGTTGTTTCTGCTTTAGAGAGTGAGATAGGCTTTTTAGAAAACATAGTCACAGACTATTCTATTTGCCCTGTGTATTTGTATAAGTGTAACCAGAAGTATTTGCTCTGAGATAAACTCAACTCTGACTGGCTAAGAGGAAATTTAAGA
>NW_012099277.1:487727-517004 GCF_000951045.1 Mandrillus leucophaeus
AAAAAAAAAAAAAAAATTGATTATGGATTTATTCCTTTGTGATCTGAGATTAGATTATGCGTGACTTTAATACACTGAAACTTACTGAGTTTTATTTTGTGTTCAACATATGGTGGAGATCTAGAAATTTTCTATTTCCCTTGAAAATAAAGTACATTTATTTTGACAATTCTGCAGTTGCTTTGCATATAATTATACACACACACACACACATCAACTAGGCCAAGGTTGCTAAAAATATAGTTCAATCTTCTGTATATTATGTTTTATCTTGTTTCATCGGTGTCTGAGAGGTGTGTTAAAAAACTTCTGAGATAGTTGTGAATTTGTTCATTTATCCACGTATTTCTGTTAATGTTTGCTACATAAATATAATGCTGAGGGAACACAAATTGGGAATTGTTTTATATTTGTTATTATGAAATATGCTTCTTTTTTCTAAGATTTTGTTTTGTTTTTAATACAATCTAATTTTTTTTATGTTGATTGGAACATGTATTACCGTTACATTTAATGTAAGTAATAATTTATTTTGATTTTAATTCATCAGCTTTCTACTTACCTATATTCTTAATGTACATCCTATTTATTCTATATCCCTTTTTGTCTCATTTTTTAGTTTTTAAAAGACACTTTAAAAAATCTTTTTAAAATAGGTTTTGAACACAAACACTTACGTTATTAAACCAAGGCAGTGGTAATAGGTCCCAGAATCCAGTTGTTTCTGCTTTAGAGAGTGAGATAGGCTTTTTAGAAAACATAGTCACAGACTATTCTATTTGCCCTGTGTATTTGTATAAGTGTAACCAGAAGTATTTGCTCTGAGATAAACTCAACTCTGACTGGCTAAGAGGAAATTTAAGAGTACACATTTGTCTATGACAACTTTAGTAAATCTATTTAGGCTATTTTTTTTTTTTTTTTTTTGGCTTTCTGAGCAGAAGTGCTATCATTTATACTTTAAGGCTAAAAATGAGTTTTGAAAGATCTTTTCTAGTTTTATTTTTATGAAAATTATAGCTTGAAGAATATACATGAAAAGACAATATCTATTCTGGAAGTTTTAAAATTAATTTTAAATACTTAAGTTTATTTTATTTTGTAGGCTTCTAGGTGTTATATTTAAGGAAATATAATTC
Source organism: Mandrillus leucophaeus (assembly GCF_000951045.1). Classification (NCBI taxonomy): domain Eukaryota; kingdom Metazoa; phylum Chordata; class Mammalia; order Primates; family Cercopithecidae; genus Mandrillus; species Mandrillus leucophaeus. Next base: position 488,867 of record NW_012099277.1, read on the forward strand.
ACTAATGGGATGGTTGTATTAATTTATTTTCTGTTACTTATAACAAAATACCTGAAACTGAGTAATTTATAAATAAAATGAATTTACTTTTCATGGTTACAGAAATTGGAAGTCCAAGGTCAAGGGACCACATTTGGAGGGGACTTTTTTGCTGGTGAGGTCTCTGTGCAGAGTCCCAAGGGGGCCCAGGGAATCCCGTGGTGAGGGGACTGAGCATGCTAATGTATTGCTCAGGTCTCTCTTCCTCTTCTTATAAAGCCAACACTTCCACTCCCATAATTCAGTTTATTAACCTATTAATTTATGAATGAATTAATCCATTAATGAGAGCAAACTTTCATAATTGAATCACCTCTTAAAGGACCCACTTTTTAATACTGCCACATTGAGGATTAGGTTTCCAACACATGAAATTTGGGGTAAACATTCAAACCCCATCAATGGTAGTTTTCAACATCTGGAAATTTCTAACAATTACTCTAAATACCCAGGATAAGTAAGAGTGTGCTAGACAGATATAAGCCTGATCTTCACATAAGAAACAGTATCCCAGTGGAGCATACATTGTATGAGGAGAATAAGAATCATTTGCAATAGAAGTGTCAATGTATGTGCTTTGAGTTGGACAAATTCCTTGAGTGGAATTAGACAGTTTCTGTAAAGTAGGCCAGATTGTCTCTGAAGAAACAAACTGTCATAACTTAGACCCAATATTAGTGCCTATTCTTGATGGACTGGGCTTCGTTGATAGGATTGTAATGACCTTGGCGGAAGCATTTTGTTGTTATGAGGTCAAGGTTCAATTTGCAAAATTGAAGGTGAGGGAAGCTAAAGTGCCAAGAATGTCCTGTTAAAGAGAATTTGTCTTTTGAAGTATTTCAGGGAATAGCTATTAAATTTTATCAGCAAGGTTAAGAAACAAGTGACAGAGCCAGAAATCCATTAGATTTAGAGTAGTAGCCAGAGTCTGGAAAAAATATGTAAGAGTTTTGCTTTTCCTTAAGTGGTAAAAGGTGAACATATGGGGTCAGAAAAATAAGATGAATAGAGAAGGGAGTATATCAGTGTTTTAGCAGAGATCATATTGGAATACTAGGCAAGCTTAGCAGCAGAGTAGAAGGACTAAATCGGAAGTAAACAGCTTCTAAATGATTCCTAACCCCTTTTGCCCCTCCACCTCGGCCTTTTTTTAAGATTTGTAAATGGAATGAATGCCCACTAGTGAAGAGAAAGTGCTATGGACTGAATTGTGTTTCATCCAAAATTTACATGTTGAAGCCCTAATTCACAATGTGACTGTATTTAAAGACAGGGCTTTCAGGAGGCAATTCAAGTTAAATGAGGTCAAAAAGAGTAGGGGCAGCCGGGTTCAGTGGCTCATGCCTGTAATCCCAGCATTTTGGGAGGCAGAGGCTGGTGGATCACCTGAGGTCAGGAGTTCCAGACCAGCTGACCAATATGGTGAAACTGTGTCTCTACTAAAAATACAAAAATTAGCTGAACATGGTGGCATGCATCTGTAGTCCCAGCTACTTGGGAGGCAGAGACAGGAGAATTGCTTGAACCCAAGAAGGCAGAGGTTTCAGTGAGCTGAGATCATGCCACTGTACTCCAGCCTGGGTGACAGAGCAAGACTATGTCTAAAAAAAAAAAAAAAAAAAAGGTAGGGGCATAATTCTATAGAATTGGTGGCCTTACAGGAAGAGAAAGAGAGAGATTTCTGTGTCTGCATGTGTACACATTGGGGAAAGATGATGTGAGGACACAGCAAATGGTGGCTGTCTCCAAGTGAGGAAGGAGGCCTCACCAGAGTCTGAACATGCTGGCACCCTAATCTCAGGCTTCTCATTCTCCAGACTGAGAAAACAAATTTCTGTTGTGTGAGCCACCCAGTCTATGATAACAGACTAATACAGGAAGTATAAACATCTTTTGAGGTAGGAAACATGAATCTGAGGATCACTACTTTGGAGTCTTACAGTTGTGTCAGTTGTTAACAGTACCCGAAAAGATCCTTTTCATTGAGGTTCAAGTGCAGATTTTTGTGTCTTTTCCAGACGATTACATTTTCAGATTATAGATTATGTAGAGGTGGGTGTTTTAGAAATGTTCTTATCTGTTGATCTAGAGCTAGAGATATCCTGAGTCCTTGTAGTTACTAGTCATATCTGTTTGTAATTGAGTGGAACCTAAGACTGGTAATGAAATTTCCAAATGCCTAAGGTAGCTTATTATTAATCAATCAGGAGAGATGATATATGTGTCCCAGATGGCTTGGTCATAGAAACATTAAAACTAATGATATTACTTTAGGCCATGGAAGTGTGAGGGTTCCTGAGAACTTTCATAATTCTAGTTTTATAATGCCGTAGTTCGCTTAATTTTTCTTCAGGACTATTGATAAAAAAAACATGGTGACGTTTCTCGATAAAAGACAGAACCTGCTTTTCAGCATTCCTGAGTAAGAGTGCTGGAAAAACAAGTGTCTCTGTCAGTAGAAAGAAAGACAGAAATTACTCAGGTTGAAAAACAAAACCAAGCATTTTTGGGTTCATAATTAATGGCCATACATTCCACCGTATAACTATAAAACACATTGATTATCCATCTATCAGTTGATGGATATTTGAGTTATTTCTGCTCTCTGGCTACTGAAATAACGTTGCTGTGCACATTCATGCACAAGTTGCTTCTATGAAGTTATGTTTTCACATATGGTTATATAACTAGGAGTTGAATTGCTGGGTTATATGGTTTCTACACATTTAATATTTTGGTGAACTGCCAAACTTCTAAGTGTCTGTACCATTTTACAACCTCATCAGCAATATATGAGGATTTCAGCTTCTCCACATGCTCATCAACAATTCTTATTGTCTGCCTTTTGATTTTAGCCATGCTAGTGAATATGAAGTGGTATTATATCTCATTGTGATTTTGATTTATATTTCTCAAATGATCAATTATATTATCTTTCTGTGTGTCTACTGATCATTAAAAGATATCCTTTGAGAAATCTTTTGCCTATTGTTAAACTGGGCTATTTTTCTTTTTGTTGAAGTTGACAGTTCTTTATTAATTCTAGTACAAATCCCTTATTAAATATATGATCACAAATATTTTCTCCCATTCTTTTGGGTTGTCTTCACTTTCTTGATGGTATCCTTTGAAGTGCAAAAAGTTTTTTCTTTTTACTTTTGATAATGTCCTTTTTTGTGTGACTTGTGCTTTTAATATCCTATGTAACAGACCATTACTAATTAAAGGATAAAATGTACTCCTCTGTTGGCTTCTAAGAATTTTTGTAGCTTTACCTTTCATATTTAGGTCTATGATTCATATGGAGTTAATTTTCCTTTATAGTATGAGGGATTCTAATTTCATTCTTTTGTATGAAGATATTGTTGTCTTAGTGCCATTTCTTAGAAAGCTTTATCTTCTCCCATTAAATATCTTAGACCCATTTTTCAAAATTAATTAACCTTTAGTATAACAGCTTATTTCTGTACTCTCAGTTTTGACCATTGTTTTATATAGCTTTTCCTATACTGTACCACACTGTTTTGATTACTATAGCTTTGAAACTGGAAGTATGACTTCTCTGACTTTGTTTTACTTTTCAGTATTGTTTTGACTGCTCTTGATTCCTTGATTTTCCAAATGAATTTTGGGATCAACTTGTCAATTTCTACAGGGATGGAGGCAGGAAGGATTTGATTAGAATTGCACTGAGACTGTAGATCAATTAATAACTATTACTATCTTAATATTAAATCTTAAAATACATGAACAAGGATGTCTCTCCATTTATTCAGATATTCTTTAACATCTTTCAAAGATATTATCTAGTTTTCAATATATAAAATTTGCACTTATTTTATTCAATCAATATGTATTTTTTTAATTCTTTTTGGTGCTGTGATAGATGGAATTTATCATTTGAGATAGTTCATTGCTAGTATATCAAAATATAATTAATTTTTATATATTGATCTTGTACCCTACCATTTTGCTGAGCTCATTTATTAGTTCTAACAATACTTTTAGTGTGTATGAATCATTAATGATTTCTATATATTACATCATGTCATCTATGAATATAGTTGTAATGTTCCCTTCCAATCTCAACACCTTTTATTTCTTTTTAGATATATCTTCTTTATTTCTTCATTTGAATAATTTGAGACTTCGTTCTCTTTTTTTATCAGTCTATACAAAAATATTTTAATTTTTTTGTAACATATTTTTAAATTGATATATAATAGTTGCAACTATTTGAAAGCTACATGTGATATTTTAGTCCCTATATACAATATGTGACCATATAGTTTATGTGATATTTAGTAACTTTATACAATATTACCAAATGTGGATAACAGGGTTGGATATTCATGACCTCAAACATTTATCTTACTTTTGGGTTTGGAATATTATAATTCTTTTCTTGTAGCTGTTTTGAAATATGCAATAAATTATTGTTGACTATAATTCCTCTATTTTGCTATTAAATATTAGAACTTGTTTTTTAAACTGTACTTTTAATACCCCTTAACCTACTCCTCCTAATTCCCCATCTTTTCTTTTCAGCCTCTAGTAACCAGCATTCTACTCTACTTCCACGAGATCCACTTTTTGGCTCTGGCATATGAGTGAGAACATGCAATATTTGTCCTTCTGTGCCTGGCTTATTTTACTTAACCTAATGACCTCCAGTTCTATCCATGTTTCTACAAAAGACAGGATTTCATTCTTTTCTAAGAATGAACAATATTCTGCTGTGTATATATGCCACATTTTCTTTATCAGTTCATCTATTGATGGGCACTTAGGTTGATTTCTTGTTTTAGCTATTGTGCATAGTGTTGCAAAAAACATGGGAATGCAGCTATCTCTTTGACATATTGATATGCTTTCTATTGGATATATATCCAGTAGTGGGAATACTGGATCATATGGTAGTTCTATTTTCAGTTTTTTAAGCAACCTTCATACTGTATTCCATAAGGGCTCTATTATTTTACATTCTCACCAACAGTGTACAAGTGTTCATCTTTCTTCTCATCTTTGCCAGCAGTTGTTATTTCTGATAATAGCCATTTTAACTGGAACTAGGTAGTATCTCATTGCCGTTTTGATTTTCATTTCCCTGATGATTAGTAATGTTGAGCATTTTTTTCATATACTCGTGGCCATTTGTATGTTTTCTTTTAAGAAATGTCTAAATGTCTATTCAAGTCTTTTGCCCACTTTTCAGTCAGATTTTTTTATTTGATATAGAGTTAAGTTTCTTATTCTGATTATTAATTGCCTGTTGGATTGATAGGTTGCAAATAGTTTCTCCCCCTTTTTTTAGGGTGCCTTTTCACTTTTTTAATTGTCTTTTGCTGTGCAAAAGCTTGTTAGCTTGATGTAATCCCATTTATTTTTGCTCTGGTTGTCTGAACTTTATGGGAGTCTTACCCAGATTTTTTTGCCCAGACCAATATTCTGTAGCATTTCCTCAATATTTTCTTCTAGAAGTTTCATAGCGTTCCGTTTTACATTTAAGTCTTTAATCCATTTTGGCATTCATTTTGTATATGTTGAAAGATAGGAATCTAGTTTCATTCTTCTGCATATGGATATCCACTTTTCCCAGAACCATTTATTAAACACTGTCCTTTCCCCAGTGTATGCTCTTGGTACCTTTGTCAAAAATTACTTGGTTGTAAGTGCATAGATTTACTTCTGAGTTCTTTATTTTTTCCATTGATCTATATGCCTGTTTTTATGCCAGCACCATGCAGCTTTGGTTACTATAACTTCATGCTATAATTTGAAATCAGGTAGTATGATGCCTTCAGCTTTGCTGTTTTTGATTAGGATTGCTTTAGCTATCATGGCTCTTTTTGGGTTCCATACAAATTTTAGGATTTTTTTCTGTTTTTGTGAAGAAGGTCATTGGTATTTTGGTATGGATTACATTGAATCTATAGATCACTTTGAGTAATATAGACATTTTAATAATAGTGATTATTTCAATCCATGAGCATGAGATATCTTTCCATTTTTTTTCTATCCTCTTCAATTTCTTTAATCAGTGTTTTATAGTTTTTCTTATACAGAATCATTCACTACTTTGGTTAAGTTTATTACTAGGCAAAATTTGTTGTAGCTGTTATAAATTGGATTGTTTTCTTGGTTTCTTTTTCAGATTGATTACGATAGTGTATATAAGTGCTACTGACATTTTTGTATTGATTTTGAATTCTGTGACTATACTAAATTTGTCAGTTCTACAAATTATCTTTTAGTCTGTAATTATCTTTTGTATTTCCATGGTATTAGTAATAATGTTTCCTTTCTGATCTCTGATTTTATTTATTTGAGTCTTCTCTTTTTTTTTCTTAGCCTAGATAAAGTTTTGTTGATTATGTTTATCTTTGCAAAAAACTTTTCATTTTGTTCAACTTTTTAATTACTTTTAGTCTTAATTTTATTTCCACTATAATTTTTATTATTTTTTTCTGGTAATTTTGACTTGAATTGTTCTTGCTTTTCCATTTCCTTAAGCTTCATCGTCAGTTGTTTGTTTAAAGTCTTTCTATTATTATTATTGTTTTTAACATGGGCATTTGTTGCTATAAACTCTTTTGGTACTGCTTTTGCTGTATCATATAGGTTCTGGTATATCATGTTTCCATTTTTATTTGTTTTAAGAAATTAAAACAAAATTATTTACTGACCTATTGGTCATTCAAGAGCATATTGTTCAATTTCTGTGTATTTGTACAGTCTCCAAAATTCCTCTTGTTATTAATTTTTGTTTTTGTTCTGCTGTGGTCAAAAAGGGTACTTGATATGTTTTGACATTGTCATGGTGAATATCCAGGAAGGTTTTTGGGACTACGTGTGAATATTGGCCAGGAACCTGTGTCCACAAGGCTGTCCTGGTGGCCCCGATGGGCTGGTTTCCCAGCAGACTTCTCTGCATAGATAGGATAGCCCCTGACCAAAGTTAAAGAGGCTGAAGTTGATCCTGGAGTGCCTGGGCATCTACTGTGGGAAGGAGGGAGGTGGGTGTGTGTCACTGGCTCATATGGATGTGAATCACCCAGCAGGTCCCTGCACAAGCTGGATAGTTATTTGATTGCAAAGTGAAAACAATTGAAATCGATCAGGGGAAAACAATAGAAAATATCAACAAAAACAAAAGGTGGTTCTTTGAAAAGATTAACAAAATTGAAACCAAAGTGGCAGTACAGAAGGAATTTAAGCACTACGTAAGCTGCATCCCAAACATTTTTGTCTTGTAAGTTAATTCTGTCTGGACAGTGGGCAAGATGAATCTGTCAGGCAGTTACAACATAGTAAGAATGTTTGATGGGCTTATCAATGTGTACATGGTAACTAAGCAGTACAGTAGCATCATCAAAATACCTATGATATGGTTTGGCTGTGTCCTCATCCAAATCTCTCCTTGAATTGTAATCCCTATAATCCCTACATGTTGTGGGAGGGACTTGGTGGGAGATAATTGAATCATGGGGGTAGTTTCCCCATGCTGTTCTCATGGTAGTAAGTTCTCATAAGATCTGATGGTTTTATAAATATCTGGCATTTCCCCTGCTGGCACTTATTCTCTCTCCTGCTGCCCTGAGAATAGGTGCCTTCTGCCATGCTTGTAAGTTTCCTGAGGCCTCCCCAGCCATGTAGAACTGAATCAATTAAACCTCTTTTCTTTACAAACTACCCAGTCTTGGGTATTTCTTCATAGTGTGAGAATGGACTAATAAAACCTGTATCAGCCATTAAACAACAGTAACAACAAACAATTGCAGGCTTCGTCTCCACCTTCGATGCTGTGTTTTGATTTTATCTTTTTTTGTGAGAAGAAATATGAGAAGTAGTTGAGGGACCAGGAAGTGGGTCCTTTAAGATTGAGGAGGCATTCTTCTGGATTTTTAAACATTTCCTCCAGATTTATCTCCCTCATTAGCAATGGCTTTTGTCTTAGAAGTCTCTTTGCTTTTGTATACTTCCATGATTTCTTGTACTGTTATGAATGCATGCTATCCTTCAGTAAGCCCATCAAACATTCTTACTATGTTGTAACTGCCTGACAGATTCATCTTGCCCACTGTCTAGACAGGATTAACTTACAAGACAGGGAATTACAATAGGGAAAGAGTTTAATAAAGCTGGTTAAACAGAAGACAAGAGGGTTTAAAAAGCTGGCTAAACAGAAGACTGAGAAATCAGCTTCTTCAAACATTTGGAGGCTAGGGCTTTTTAAAGAAATTTCTTTAGACAGGTGGCTAAAGAATGGGTGCTGCTGATTGGTTGGGGAGGCAATTGGAGCAGTATGGAAAATGGCCCTTCTTCTCTGAGTCCTCTTCTGCATAGGTGCAACAGGACTGGTGGTCTTGAGTCCCAGGTCCAAGTGGAGTCATCAGTTGTCAGAAATCCAAAAGTCTGAAAAGACATTGAAAACAGCCAGTCTTAGGTTCTACAATCATGATGTTGGTTATAGGAGTAGTTGTGGAAGTTACAAATCTTGTAACCTTTGAAACAATGTCTGGTAATTGTTTAGCTATACCTATGTCTTAGCAGAATTCAGGCCACTCTTATAAACTTAATATTGTGTAATTTTATTAGCTTTATAGAGATGGTTTTTTTTGAGAAGGGCTATTATCATTTAAATTATAGACTAAATTTCTCCAAGAGTTAGCTTGGCCCACACCCAAGAATGACCAAGAGCAGTTTGAAGGTTAAAGGCAAGATGGAGTTGGTTAGGTCAAATCTCTCACTGTCATAATTTTCTCACTTTTATAAATTTTACAAAGGTGATTTCAATGTTATGTATAAGCACTTTTTCTGCAGTGTCAGCAATGTCATCTTTATTGTCATGTCAGCTCTCAAAAAGTTTCAGATTTTGGAATACTTCAGATTTTGTTTTTTTGCATTAGGGATGCTCAACCTATCCTGATAAGTTTGGATTAATGTCTGCCATTCTGCCATTTGTTTTCTATATGTCTTATGTTGTTTTCTGTTCTCATATTCCTATATTACGAACTTTTTTGTGTGTTAAGTAGATATTTTCTAGTATACAACTTTTATTCTTTGTTGTTTCTTTTACAAGTTTTTTTTGTTTGTTTATTTTGTTTTTGTTTTTGTTTTTGAGACAGAGTCTCACTCCTGTTGTCCCTGCTGGAGTGCAGTAGTGTGATCTCAGCTCACTGCAACCTCTGCCTCCCTGCTTGAAGTGATTCTCCTGCCTCAGCCTCCTGAATAGCAGGGATTACAGGCATGTGCCACCATACTTGGCTAATTTTTGTATCTTTAGTAGAGATGGGGTTTTGCCATTTTGGCCAGACTGGTCTTGAACTCCTGACCTCAGGTAATCCTCCTGTCCCTGCCTCCCAATATGCTGGGATTACATGCGTGAACCACCGCACCCAGACTTAAGGTTAATTTTTAAGGGTTACTTCAGGAATTATAATTAAGAATAATCTCGAAACCAGCCCGGCCAACATAGTGAAACTCCGTCTCTATTAAAAATACAAAAATTACCTGGGCATGGTGGCAGATGCCTGTAATCCCAGCTACTTGAGAGGCTGAGGCAGAAGAATCGCTTGAACCCAGGAGGTGGAGGTTGCAGTGAGCCAAGATCATGCCATCGCACTCCAGCCTGGGCAACAAGAGTGAAACTCCATCTCAAAACAACAACAACAACAACAACAACAACAAAAAAGAATAATCAAGGCCTGATTAACAGCAAATTAATTTAAAAGTATACAAACACTCATCTTCAATATGTATACTTTTCCTCCCTCTCTCTTGTGTAATTGCCATCCAAATTATATATTTTTTCATTATAAGGCATCAATAGCTTTATAAATATTACTTTATAAAGTTGCTTTTAAATTACAGAAGAAAAAGAATGAATTATCAAAAATATATTTGTATTATTATTTCTATGTATCTATGTAGTTACCTTTAGCAATGTTTATCATTTTTGTGGTGGTCTGAGTTATGCTTCAGTGTCCTTTTATTTCAGTTGAAAGATCTCCTTTAGTGTTTTTTTATATAGAAGATCTATTAGTAATAATTTTTTTCAGTTTTTATCTTAATGTGTCCTTTGCTTTTAATAATAATTTTGAAGGATATAGTATCTTTGGTTTTTTTCTTTCAGTACTTTGAGTATGTTATCACATTGCCTTCCAGCCACTATGTTTTCTGTTCAGAAGTTAGCTGTTAATTTTATTAAGAATCCCTTGTGTGTGATGATTTGTTTCTCACTGCATTTAAGATTCTTTGTCTTTATGTTTCAACAGTTTAACTGTGATGTCTTAAAACATAAATCTCTTTAGAATTATCCTAATTGGATTTATTGAACTTATTGCACATGTAGATTAATGTTTTTCATAAAATTGGAAGAATTTCTTGATGTTATAATGTTTTCAAATATACTTTCTCTTTCTGTGATTTCCATCATGTTTTTAAGGATGTTTATTTTTCTCTTTCTATTCATCAGACTGGGTATTCCTAAATTGACCTATCTTGAAGTTCATTGATTCATTTGTCAGTTCAAATCTGTTGTTGGGCTCCTCTATGATATCTTTTGTTTCAGTTATTATACTCCTCAAATTTGGTTGTTTTTAATAATTTATCTCTTGTTTCTAATACTCTTTATTTGGTGAGATATTGTTCTCATACGTTCCTTTAATTCTTTAGACATAGTTTCCTTTAGTTCTTTCAACATGTTTATAATAACTGCATTATAAATTCAACAACTGGACTTTATCAGGGCCAGTTTCCCTTGCCTGCTTTTCATCCTGTGTATGGGTCATATTTTCTTATTTGTGTGTCTCCCTTTTTCTGGTTTTTCATTATTGCTGATAGTTGTTGCTGCTGGCTGCTGCCTCTGTTTGTTTGGTGATATTCCCATAATAATTGTACAAAGTCTGTATCCTTTGTTACGTGTGGCCACTAAAGTCTCTGCTAGATTAGTTTAGTGGTAAGCTAATGTTTGGACAGAGATTTCCATAAAGGCCTTGGGCCAAAAAGTCTTCCAGACTTCGCCAGAGATTATATCCGTGTGTAGCGTCCCTTCCATCTTTCATCAAGGAGTTTACAACTCTGGCATTGCATTTACTTCCTGCTTGTATATATCCTCAAGGTCAGCTAGACATAAAAGAGGAGGCCCTTTTTCTAATGTCTCATTAGGCCATGTTCAGAGTTATACACATGTGCATGCCCTTCTAGATTTCTAGGAATAGGTCAGAGGTTTTCAAAGTGCTGTCTGAACATCTCATTCCCCTGATTTTCCTTGCAATACTTTTAAAGTCTTGTTACCTTAATTGCCATCTACTCAAACCCCCTCTTCCCAGGTCAGTCAACTGCAAAATTAAATAGTTGCTATCATTTGTTTTTTGACTAATGTCCTAGAGATAGGGCTATTCACACAGAGTAAAATCTACATCAGATCAACTTAAGACAAGCCCTGAGAATAGAGGTTTTCAGGGAGCTGTCAGATAGGACAAATGGTGACAGTCTGGAGATGGGGCATTTGCAGAGCTTCAGACTTGTGGTGCCCCCTCCAGTGGTTGCTAGGTTGCTGGTTTTCACAGCTGCTGTAATTGCAAGGCTACTGGTTTTCCAGGTTACCAAAGAACAGGGGAGAAATGAATGTTTAAACTGAAACATCACAAAGCATGTTGTTCTTAATGAGATTCAGCCACTTTTCTTGAATGAACACTCTTTGGATTTTTCCAAAATTTTAGATAATTCCTAGGGTTCACAAAAACTTAATTTTGACATTTTTGGCCAGTGCACTTGTTGGTTTTATGGAAGACTGATTTTCTTTTAGGTTCTTATTCTGCTGTTTCAGAAGTGCATCCCTCTTATTCAATTTTTTAGTAACATATTTTTTCTCCACTACAATTTCCAATATTTTTTAACTATATGCAAATAGTAGTTATAGCTGCTTTAAAGTTTGGATTTGAAACTATTATCTCGGGTGCCTGTGATCTGTTTTGCTTGTTACTTCCTCATTGGCCCGTTTTGTTGTGCTTTGTTTTGTTGCCAGTGTTGTATTTGCTGAAGTATTTCTACAAATAAGATATGTTGAGCTGTTGGATGAAATTATTATGTCTCTCCAGAGAGAGCTTAAACTTTATTCTGTAAAGTGTTTATCATTACAATCTCATATCACATTATTTCAATTACGGGGATTGAAATGATTCAAAGGTCCATTGCGTCCTCTCTCTCTCTCTTTCTCTTTCTCTCTTTATTTTTCTGCTCTAGTCAAAGCCAGAGGTTTCAGCAGGGACTCTTATGTGGACACTGTACTTTAATTCATGCCCCCTAGCTCGATGAGACTGTTAAGATCACTTCTCAGAGTCTCATCTACCCCTTCTGAAATACACATCAAAACTGGGTTCACCTTTCTGGGCCTTTGCCTTCCCTCAGATTCTGGCCTGATCATTCTTCACTATTTTATTACATCCGTTATTTCTTCAAGCAGATAATTTTGATGTTTCCCAGATTGTCTAATTACCTTGGTTAGAAACGTTATCTGAATTACTTAGTTTAACATTACCAGATGCAGAAGCCAAGTTTATCTTTATTTAAACTCAGTGTGGTAAAATCTAGAATTGCATCAATACTAATAAATAGTGCCCTAGAAAGTTAGTTTCATCAGGTCCCTTTTGTTCTTTTTTCTGGTCATTTAAAAAAGAAGAGGCATCAAAGAAACTGTCAGTATTTTTGTAATGAACTCAACTTACTTAATTGGTTACTTTAAATAATGTATTTGTAAAATTTGGTTTTAATTCCATTGCAGATATAAACGAATTTTCTTTTTTCTTTTCTTTTCTTTTCTTTTTTTTTTTTTTTTTGAGACAGAGTTTCACTCTTGTCACCTAGGATGGAGTGCAATGGCACGATCTCGGCTCACTGCAACCTCCACCTCCTGGGTTCAAGCGATTCTCCTGCCTCAGCCACCTAAGTAGCTAGGATTATAGGCGCCCACCACCATGCCCAGCTAATTTTTTGTATTTTTAGTAGAGATGGGGCTTCACTATGTTAACCAAGCTGGTCTTGAACACCTGACCTCAGGCAGCCCACCAGTCTCAGCCTCCCAAAGTGCTGGGATTACAGGCGTGAGCCACGGCACCTGGCTCAATGAATTTTCTTTCTAGCTAACATTAAAGGCCTGTGAGAATGAATGCAACCAAATTTTTTAGAGAAACTTCTCTTTGATAATGGTAATTTGCCTAGGGAAGTCATTAATTTTTGTGTGTGTGTGACTTGAGAATATCTTTTACTTTATCCTCTAATTTCTAGTCTTATACATAGTTATTGTTAATCCTGATTTACTTCATGGCATTGAAAGACACTAAGGAGAAATCAATTATCTCCCCTCTTCTTTTTTTAAAGTAATATTCTTCTGGGTCCTTGAATAAGAGATATTTTGCAACACTGAAGGCTTTGTGTAAAAATTGCCTGCAGTCTAGAAGTAAAGGTCTATGGTGAGTTCTGCCATCTGTTACAACTGTTTACAACAGGAGTGCATCTTATATACACCAATTTTGACAGACACTCATTTTTAATGGGCAAGTCAGGTTATCCTCAAAGGTATTGAATAGGAAACACAGTCATGTATTCAATGGCTTGAATTTTCCTTCTTAATTTTTCATTGCCCTATCACTATTGCAATTTGCATTCATCTCTATGCTAATTGCTTCATTAATACTTTAGAATTTTTTTTTTTAAATTCTGCAGTTGTTAGGTTACCTAAGGCAAAGTAAATTTCAACTTTAATCTCAAAAAGATTATTATTGAAATGCTACCATGTGTACTTTCCGTGCATTTATATTTGGTACATCCTATACTCCTTCAACAAGACTCATATTCATGTACATATTCATACTTAGGATGCTACAGAAACTATTTTCTCAATTTAGAAGGTTTTAATCATTGTACTCATTTTAATTATTTTAGTGTTGCTGGGGATCAGAATGTGATGCCCCAAAATATGCTTTGACATGGTCAACTAAAGAGCAAACTCAAGGTCTCTTCTCAAATCCCTCCACTCACCCACCTTAATCTGTCAATCCTCTGTCTCTCTCAAAGCACAGGATGAGGCCGCTCTCGGATGTTTCCTTATCCACCTAGAAACCAGACCTGCCATAAAGGAGCACAGTTGCCTTTGATCCCCTCCCTGAAATTTCATTAACCAGAAAAAAATCAAAATTACTGAGATTATAAAAATACAGTTTTAAAAAATTAAAACTCATGCATTAGCAGAAGACATTGAAAATTAAACACCACACTTAGGGTCCAGGTGAACTTTGTCCCACACCATATTCTGTTCTCCAGTCCCACTCAGTTCCCAAAGAGAATTATTTACTGACCTTTATCTGAGCACCGGACCTATTTATACCCTTGAAAAACTACTTACTACCCTTCAAAATGGCTACATTTCCCATCTCTTCTTTCCGTATATAAAAAGGGTATATAAGCATCTGTACCTTGCTGGGTTATTTGGTAGTCTTTCTCCCATGATTCTCCTGTTTTTATGCATGTCAATAACACTTGTGTAACTTATTTCCCTGTTAATCTATCAACTCATTTCAACATGAGATTTAAATTCAGACTTTCAGTGGGGAAGGAAAATTTTCTTCACCCCTACATGTATGTGATATAATAGACATTTTAGAATCAATATGTACAGCAGATTAAAATATTGCTTAATAGAATTATTGGTGTTATTATAACTAAGTATAATACAAGAAAACAAATGTTTACAAGAAATTAGGAGATATGAAGTTCTGACTTTCTTTTTGCATTCAGACTTAATCCCACAAAATGGGATTGATAATGAATTTGTGAAAATTTATTACTAACATGTGATAAATATGTTTTAGATTTAATATTGCTTGATGGTAGCTCTCTTCTTTAATATTTGCCACAGGTTAGTATTTAGGAGGAAACATTAACATTATTGTGTAGCAATCTCAGACATGCTGATAGTATTCTAGTGAAAATATAACCTCAGTTTTGGACA
The DNA here is from genome assembly GCF_000951045.1 of Mandrillus leucophaeus. Lineage (NCBI taxonomy): Eukaryota > Metazoa > Chordata > Mammalia > Primates > Cercopithecidae > Mandrillus > Mandrillus leucophaeus. The sequence goes on from NW_012099277.1 coordinate 503,919, forward strand.
AAGATAGAAAAAAATGAAAGATGTTATAGAATATTTATTACTTGAATTGATTGATTTAGGCTAGATGTTGATTAAAAATATTGACCTAGAAAGTTTGCATGTATTTATAGATTTGAGGACTTTGAAAATTATAATGTAGATTCTCTTGTGTTTATTTTATTTTACTCAAGTACAATAATGAGAAAAGAAATGAACTATTTTCTGAGGAATGCAAGTCCTCTTAATAGTCAGGCACAGAGAGATATTAAAATGAGACAGCAATCACGCCCTACTCCCCACTTTGAGCTATGTATCATTTCTTGAAACTGCTTGTTATTGCCACACCTAGCTATAAATTAACCTAATAATGCCACATGGGGCACTGCAACCTACCACCTATAGATTGACAATGTATAGCAAATCACCAATAAATATTATTTCTGTAAATCAGTAAGAATTTCTAACAACTTTGTATCATCCCACTCCCTGTCTCCCCACCCCTCTTTTTTCCCCCCCTTTAAAAATCCACCTGTAACTGCTGTTAATTGGAGTGTATATTCAGGGCATCTTGAATCTATGCTTCCGGGTTGGAATCCCCACGCTTGGCCCAAATGAACTCTTTACTTATATTAATTTTGCCTCAGTTTCTTCCTTTTAGGCTGACATATCTGGCATAAATCAGCAGGATTTAAGTGACTCTGCCTGACCACTCAGTGTTTCTGAAAGTGGTGCTTGGTAGCGGCACAAACATTTCATCTTTGGAAGTCACATTTGGCATTTTGGGTGAATTCTCCTGCCACTTTTTGGTTGAAGTTGTAGAATTTATTTGGCTGTTTTTCAGACCCACTCTTTCCTTTAAGAGTGAGTGCTGCAGTCTCTGTCTTTGGGTAGAACAGGGTAAAGAGCTCTGCAGAGAGCTGCCTTTTTTCTACCTCTCTCTCGTGGTCTGGTTCAGGTCAAAGTTTTCCACTGTTGTCTCTCAGTGGAGGCTTGGGTCACAGAATTGACAGTTAGGCACTGGTGGTCTCATTTTACATAGGACACTTTAAAAAATGCATCTGCTTTTGTATTTTTGAAGTTAAGACTTGATTTTTCATTTGTGACCAACTCCTATTAAACACCAGCTGGTTTTATGTGTAACACTTATGGCATCTCTTATATACACCTCAGAGTGTGGACACATCTAACCTGGGATGGTCATAAACACAATGACAAAAAATGGAAATTTTAAAAATACTTAAAATAACTGATTTGCTTGCACAATTAGAAAAGCTAGTTTTAGAACCAAATAGCAGACTTACTTCCAATGGTACCTAAAATGCTTTTAAAAGAAATTCTGAGAAATTTGCCTCCATTCAGGAGTTAAAGATATCTATCACCACCACCTGAGGAAACTCTGCAGGTCTTTGACCCCTCTCCCTGAAATTCCTACTGTGGCATTCCCAGGGACACTATGAATTCTTCTGGTTCTGGGGACCACCTGATTCTCGAACTGTTCTTTGCTCAATTAAAAAGACCACTCAATGAATAAGAAGAGACTCCAAAATATATCTTTGTTCCTAGCTGACAATTGCTTAGGGCAATAAAACAGGTAATTAAAAGATTAATAGTCAAAATGGGAAAATGAATAAAATTAAAACCACTGAGATTATAAAAATGCATATGCAACAACTTTTTTTCCAGTCAGGAGTAATGACTGACACTGATGTTCAAATGCCAACATCGGGGGAGTTAGCTAGCAGCATTCCAGCTGAGATCAGCTCTGATAAAAGTTAAAATCTTTTGTAAGCTCAAACTACCTGCTTTAGCTCTCCTGTGGGATTAACAATGAGGGCTGCCTCCACATTGTAGTTCACGAGTTAAAATTCTATGCTTTCATCACATGACCTGGGTTCAATTCCTGGTCAGGGAATCAATCTTTCTTGACTTGACATTTGCATCACTTTTGACTTTTGGGGATGCTCATTCGTTATTGATCCTTTTCCCTTCCATGGACAGCTTTTGATTTCCTGTCTCCTTTCATTAGTCGGGGGCACATGAGGCTTTTGGGCTTTTATGTGTAGATGGTCAGCTCAAAAGCTAAGACCCTAAAAAATATGACCAGACAGAAATGTGGATTGTGCTTCATCTGTGGCTAGCAAAATATTCCTTTCTTTGTGCTTTCTTTGAAGTAGTTCTGGATTCCATGTGCACTGCTTTCCACCTCTTTGAAGACACCTCATGTATTCTTGGTTAAGTTGTAACCTTGGTTAAGTCTTACTAGTTTCACTTGGGAATGTACTTCAGTTAAAAAAATTCAAAATCCTGAAATACCGACTGTCCCAGCTAAAATCTGATAATAAGAAATTTAAAAGGATGTTTTTAAGAACTCTATCCTCAAATGTAACTTAATTAAAACTGATATTTAGGATATATATGTATACATACATATATAAACACATATATATAACCGTATGTATAAATACATATATATTTTTTTAAGGGCTCTGTTCTCCTTCTGTAAAAACTTACCAGTCTACTGAATTTATCTATTCTTAAACCCATGTTAACCATATGTGTCCCTTCTGTCTGTTTCTTCATTTACTTCTGTCAGTCCCTCCTTCCCCTTACCACACTTGATGCCACATAAGGGAACCTAAAAAAATGTCTAACAGCCTGGGATCCCTTAAGGAAATCAGAAAAGGTTCCAGAGACTCCTCTTTTTGGGAGAAACCTCTGTTTTTCCTCATAAAACCCCAAGAATTGTTAACTGGGCAGATTCCTCAAGTCTAAAGTTATATTCTCTTTTGCATTAAGCTCTTTTGCATTTGACTTTCAGATACATACACAAGTACATGTATATGTTATATGTTGTGTCTACATATATATTTGTCTGTATATGTTTATATGTAGACAATATATATTGTCTACAAATGTTAGCAAATTAACTTGAAGATGAATGCTCATAAATTACATAACTAGTCCAAATACTTTTCAAGTTCATGTAACTTTAGTAATTTTTGGTAAATAAAAAATAGTTTTAACATAGTAAAATAAGGACATCTTCAAATTTTTAGACATTTTTGCCTGAGTCTGCTAGTCAGACACATTTAGGCTGTTTCTACACTATTTTAAGGTCATAAAACTATTGCTTCTGTAGTACTTTTGATATTTGCTTAAGTTGTGACTTAAACCTGTAAAAGCTGACTATTGGGGTTCTCCAAAGCCTATACACATCTTACTATGAGCTTGTCTTCAGGTGTAAGCCACAAATTCTGGGGTCTAGACAAGTAAACATGGTGAGGACTGGAAACAACACCCGGGACCCATCCTTCCTGGCCCAGCTGTGCCTCTTGGCCATGCTAGAAGGGGTTAGATCTTTCAGACATTGTCTTTACAGCTCTGTTCTTTGTGTTGGATACTGCATCTGGTACATGATTAAAATTTAAAATTGCTTACTTCCTAAATTTTTCACTAAAAATAAGGGTTACTAAGAGTTAAAATTATAATTAGTATATGTGGTTAAACCTGTTGGATATAAGAGAAACATGTCTATATACAAAGCATATAAAGTAAGAAGTAGAGAAAGTTTAAAAGAGAGAGAAAATTTTCCTTTATGTGGGAGAGAACTTTATGTACTCAAAATGAGGGGAAAGGAAATGAAATTTTTATTCTAAGCTGAAGTGATAGGCAAAAACTGAAGGTTTAAGCAAGTTGTGGAAGGTTTGTGTAAGACTGATTTTTTGAATGGAATTTTGTGTGTGATCAAGTTGGCTAAAATAAAAAGGGGGTTATTTAGATTTTCTAAAAACTGATGATTAATATCAAAAGTACACTGATGCAGGGCCACAGCCTGGGCCTCTGTGTCAGAATAAAAAGGATCTGCTTTTTAATAGAAATTGCAAGAGTTTATAAAAGGTTTTTAGAAATCTTATCAGTATGGTCAAAGCTGATTGAGGAGATTGGATAGATTTATTTGTAAAATTCTATTAAAATTAGCTTTAGCATTAATAATATAGTGACACAAATATAATTTGGTTTTCCACATAATATTCATGAGATAATAAAAGATTTTTTATTTCCTTCTGAGTAAATTGCATAAAAAAGAGGAAGGGGTAAAAGATTTTGTTTGCCTTAGGGTGTCAATATTAGGTATTATGATAATTGGAGAAAGTGCATCTTCTCTTTCTCAAATAGTAAAGGTTTTTGCTTTTAAAAATTTTTGAGTTGTAACTTTGGCTAAATGAATCACCAGTATTTTACAGTGACCTGTGATCATATTTTCAGCAAGTATTTTAAACCTTTGATATTTGATAAATTTTCCAAAGTCAAAATTTCAATTCTAAATTTTGTCCTTTTGACCACAAACTAACTTTTTGAACATTTAGGGCCTCTGGAAGTCCAAGAGAGACATATTAGGCTTATTTGATGGAAAACATTGTAAAACATGAAATTATTTGTAACTATTTTAGGGTTATATTTGTATAAATGTGTTACTAATATATGTTCCAAAATTGTATGAGATTCTGAAAATTTTTATGATTATTATGTTACATTGTTGTATGTAACAGAACATACAATGTCAATTGTGTCTTTAACCATGGCTATTCTAATAAGATTGTCATCCACAATTATTAGTTTACTTTGATTTTTGGCAAAAAGTGATTTATAATCTGCTGCAGTTTAAAATTCACTTCTTCTTTGAAAACATTTATGGAAAAGACTCTAGTAAATGCTCTTCAATAGAGGTTTTTGATAATTTTGGAGATCATACTGATGAAATAGGTAGAAAAACTATAGCACTCTAATAAAAAAAGCTGATATGTTCAAAAGGATTCTTAACATCAAGTAGAACAGGAATTACTTAGATGGGACTAAACTAATAATTTTAGGACTTAAATACTTTTGTGTGACTTTTGGTTGAAATATTGTTGGTCCTTTTTATGTTTTGTTTACCAGGGTCAACATTTTTTTTTTCCTTGTGAGCCATTTATAGCTTATAGCAATTGAGTAAAATATACTTTTGTGAGTAAAACTGAAACATTTGCCCTTCTCTACCAGATTCTTCATGATTTGAAAACTATTCTTGTATATTCTTAATTTATAGCAATATAGTTGTTTGCATAAGTTCAATAAAAATCTATTTTCTTTTGTCACAGGACATAATTAGATAACTGGTTATTTTAACCAAGGTTTTGACTGGGATGGCATAATTTTGGATATTATCAGAATACTTTGATGAATTAAAATCAACTTTGTAGAGCTGACAAAAAGCCCCTTGGAAATACTGGACTGGTACCTTGTCTAATAATACATAGTTCTTTTACAAGGTTTCTATCCTTGTGGTAAGTAAAGAATGTCACTTTCTGACAGGCCTAGGAACCTCAAGTTATTTTGGGACCTAGAGGAGAGAGGAATTCTCCCAACTTAAAGGGTTATTGTAGACAGTCTTATGGCAAATCTTTGGCTTGAATAGCCTCAAGGCTTTTAAAAGTCAGATCAGGTGTTCCTTATGTAAAAATTCTATCAAAGCCAATTTAAAAGGGATTATATGGCCATTCACTATTCTTGTTGCACTTAATGCAAATGATCAGGCCAAGTATAAGAGGACTAAATGTTACATTGCAAATAAATCCGTCCTACTAAGATTTATCTTTGGAAAAAATAGAGAGCTGGAGGAAGAAAACATTGTATTTCAGAAGAAAACGAATACACCTGTTATTAGAGTCTAGTCTTGTCCATTGTTTTTAAGCTTTATTATTTACCTACATTTGGACTTAATCCTGACTTTCTTCAGGGCTACAGGACATCTCTAAAGAAGAATATGGATTTAATTTTCTTCATGACGATTTTAGTTGACTCCCCAACGGAGTATTTTTTTCCCTATTCTGACATACAAAGTCTCTTTTAATTTTAATCAATGTTTGCATTATATTTCTACTATTTAACTTATTAATGCTATTTATATCTCATTGTTTTACTTCTGAAAAAACTAAATTCATGGTACTTTGAAGACCAGGTAAGATTTAGTAAATGACAGCAATCATAGATCAGTGACTTTGACAGGACTACCTGGAAATGAGGTTTATTGGCAATAAGGGACACTTGACAGTTAAATTTTGATCATTAGTGTTTTTAATAAAAAAGATTTTTGATCAAAAAGGGGAAATTAGTAAACAACATAACTTTTGTCTGATGAATGCAAATCCTTTTAAATATCAGGCCCAGAGAGATGCTAAAGTGAGACAGTGGTCACATCCTACTCCCTCCTTTGAGCTCTGTATTCATTTCCTGATCCTGAAACTGCTTGCTATTGTCACAAGTAGCTATAAATTAACCTAATAATGCCACACAGGATACTGTTACTCAGGTTCTATAGTTTAACAATATCCAGCCAATCACTAATCAATGTGATTTTTGTCAACCGGTGAGAGGCCCTGACAAACAACTTTCTATCAACCCACTTCCTGTCCCCTCGTTTTAGACTTTAAAAATGTACTTGTAACTGCTACTAATTGGAGTATGTATTCAGGGAAATTTGAATCTATGCTCTTGGGTTGACCCAATTTGAATCTATCCTCAAGCTTGGCCCAATAAACTCTCTAATTACATTAACTTTGTCTCAGCTTGTTTCTTTTAGGTTAACAATACCATATATTTACCACATAAGTTTTCCAATACCTAAAGAAAAATTGTACCTCAATAGGATTTTTAAGTATTATAATTAAAATATTTAGTCCTTTTATTTTGTAGGAGAAGAAAAATAATTTTTCCTCTATCCTTCCATGTTCTTGAATGGGGGCCCTATGGCAAAAGACAGATTACAAGAGAAAAACAGACATTTATTATCATGTATATCTCATATACACATAGAAAATATGCAGGGAAATGTGTAACTAAAAGAAGCTTAGAATTCAGGCTTAAATATAATCTTCAGCTAAAAACAAATAAGCAAAAAGAGTGTGAGACATGAGTTATGGAAAGGCAACCAGGAAAAGTATGGTAAATAAGAATAAAGTTTGTTATGCAAATTTAAGTTGGAGATTTCTTTTATAAATGTGAATTTTCCTTTCAAAGAGTAACTTCTATTTTCAGAGCTTCTCCTGTGTCTTCTCTTTCTCAAAATAATCATCTCAAAATAATCATTATACTAAAGAAGCATCTTTTGGGGCAGCATATTCTGGTCTTCTGCAGTCATATTTGGGGGTAGTACCTTCTGTCTCCTACATCCTGAATAAATAGAATAAAGTTCTTAAATACATTAGAGTCCATTCTAATTTGATTATTTTAATTCACTTTTTATTAAGAAATAATTTGATCTTCAGACCAGTACCCTGAGCTAAGAAAAATAAGTTTATGATTATTTACACTGTGTAGATTAAGAGATTTAGGCACAGAAAATCAAGCGACTTTTTTTTAAGGGTTGGAATGAGTACTCAAGCATTCTGACTACTAATGCCCTTGGTATTACATCAGTTACAAAGGGTTGGTTTAAAAAAATCATTAAAAAATGTTAGTATGCGTAATCCTTATAATAAAAAGTAAAATAATAGATTTTATATGTGCAAATATTTTATCTAGTATTAAATTTAGGATGTGGAAGATGAAAAGCACATGATGTAAAGAAGATAAATGTATGAATAAATTTAATAGTTTCATGAGCTAAAATAGTAGTAAATAGAATTTCTAAAATAAAGGCATCATAATTATATTCTAGTAAATATATAGCATTATAAAATTCCATATAGTTGACTCATTCATTCTTTCATGACACAAATATTCACTGAGTGGCTACTGTATATTAGATCCTTTTTTAAGAATTGAGAATACTGGAGTGAATGTTAAGAAGTTTTAGAGAAACTTGTCTTTCATCAGATTTCATGAATACTATATAATAATGTTAATTATCAGAAATACTGACTGCTTAAATTATGTATACTTTCATATTATGACTTTTTTCAACATAATATATATTTGTATTATGAACAGTTTCATAGTAGTAATTACAGCTCCTAAAGTTTAAAATAAAACAAATTGAATGATGTTGAGTAAAAACGAAAGAAAAAACCCTGTCACAACAAAAAACAGACTTGCAAATAATCTAAGAGGCGGGTGGTGATGAGACAGAAATTGGAATGAAGGTACTTTGTCAGTTCTAATTATCTTAATTTGAAAAAGCAAATAGGCCCACCAGATGTTACTACATAAGTTAATTGTGTCTTCAACATAAAAGGTAATTAACTTACATGCTTACACTTGTACAATTTCTTAGACTAGAGTTAAATTCACATATTATGACTTTCCATAACACTGTCTTCAAACAGAAGTCCCTAATAGAGTAATATAAAGTCTTTGTAAGTGGGAATATCCTTATATGCTATTCTTTGAGGAGACTGCCTAGGCCAGGAGTTAAGCATGCTCAGCATTTGTGGAAGGGAGTGAGGCCCTAGACCTTGTAGTAATCTGCTTCCTTAGGTGGCTGCTTGGCCACTCCTCATTGAAGGTTCCCTTGACACATGCCCCTTGCTTCTCAGCTCCTCCAGAGCCCCATAGAGAGAAGGTAATCTGAGGCAGTGGAGCTGTGGCTGGATTTTCACTTTAGTGACTGTAATAATGGCAGCTAACGTTTATAGAATGCGAGGAAATTGTCATAGTGCTTTATATGTATCTAACTAGTTCTTACTGCAAATCATTAAAGTAAATTTTGTCAGGATTTGTACTTTATAGGTGAGCATCCTGAGGTATAGGGCAGTCAAGAGGTCAAAATACCTAGTGGTCTGAGATTTGAACCCCAGCAGTGCAGATCAGAATCTGTGTATATAACAAGTCATAACTGCAGATCTAAAGTATTTCTATGATTTAGATTTTCCTGTTTTCATGTTTTTCTCTTTGACTTTTCTAATATTCCTTAACCTCAATTTTTTAATCCATTGATAGAGTCTGAATATTTGTCCACTCCAAATTTTGTATTGAAATTTGATACTCATGTTGGAGGTGGGGCCTGCTGGGAGGTGCTGGAGTCATAGGGGTGGGTCCCTCATGAATGGCTTGGTGTTCTTCTCATGGGATTGAGTGAGTTCTCACTCTTAATTCCTGCAAGATCTGGTTGTTAAAAAGAGCCTGGCACCTGCTCTGCCTCTCCATTTTTCAGCTGCTATGTGATATGCCAGCCTCTCTTTGCCTTCTGCCATTTTTGGACGCTTCCTGGAGCTCTCATCTGAAGCAGACACTGGCATTATGCTTCTTGTACAGTTTGCAGAACCTTGAGCCGAATAAACCTCTTTTCTTTACAAATTTCCCAACCTCAGGTATTCCTTTATAGCAATGCAAGAGACTAAGACATTCATTAAAAACAAAAACCGATCTCAGTCTTGCTTCATCACAGGATTGTCATTGGTAATACATTTTAATATATGAAAAAGTATTTGGAAACTTAAAAACACTATGTAAGTGAAAAAAATTACGATTATCACTTGACACTCTTAACAACCTTTTATTATTATTATTATTTAACTATTTTCTTCTGACTTTGTGACAGTCATCTATTCTTGCTTTCCACCAGCTGTTCTAAATGTCCTTTTGCTTTTTCAGGCTTCATTGTCTTTTAACACTCACAATAATGTGTAAAAGCCAGGGTCTTAAACTTGAACTTGGAGAATTGAGATATCACTTTTTTTTTTTTAATCTTACAGATGAGAAAACAAAGTTTCAGAAGTAATCTGATACTATAAGGTTAATTTTGTCAGAGATTTCACTACATAATCTTAAGTCCTTTCACTGCAAATGCTAGGTCTATTGAATGGGAGGTATTTCTGCATCTTCTTATTTCCACATTAAAAGATATCAGATCTGAAAGTAAGTAACTAAAATTGCAAGAGAAAATGTTTTAAGACCAATTCTGTATAAGATTGCAAATGGTAATATCAGTTAAAAGCAGAAAACAGAAAAGAGTGAACAAATTGATTCCATAACAAAACGATACGCAGTATCGGGCAGAGGAACAAAAACATCTGTTTTTGCATCTTTTGGAGAGAAAAAAAAACCTAATTAGCTTGGGACTGATTCAGATAGATGTCATTTTGAATTACTTTTTTTCTTCTGTTTACCAAAATAATGCAATTAGATGGAGTAAGTACAATAAAGAAAATAGGTTTAAAACAGATGTCTGGTAATAGACATTCACACTATTAAAAACTATATATGGAACTGCCTGCTAGGCAAATTTATGCAGAACCAAGTGTTGGGTCATTCTCAAGAAAAATGATCCTTGACTGAAGTGTGTAGATTTAGCCACAGAGTTTTTTCTTTTTGTATATCAATAAAGAATATTGCTTGGTCAGACTAGGCAGAATGGTGTGTTTTGTGATTTGGTGGGGAGAGGTGGATGATGAAAGGAATTGATTGGATAAATCAGTCCACTCAAAAATGAGAAAAGGCTGCATTTCATCTTCTTTTAATTTAAAATCTTTTTTATTTGTTTTATGTTGCTTTTCATTTGTGTTGTGAATTCATATATACGTGTATGAATGCATATATGTATATATGAATTTATACATACACACATTTTTCATAAGAGAGTTAAATGATAATAAACACTATATCTAATTTAGTGCCATTTTCATTAAACTTAACTGATCTTTTGCTCAGGGTTTCTTTGAATAAGAAAAAAGGAAATGATTGGAAGGCTAATCTGAGATGGCAGCAATTGATTTTGACCAAAGCATAGAGCGATTTTTATTTGAATGGCAGAGTTTCCAGAGAAAAGCAAAGTGGGCCTTAAACTGTATTAGCAATGTAAGGATCTCTGGGAACCTTCTAAGTGGCATATATAACATTTTCTTCATAACCTATTCAGAACAAATGTTAGAGAAATTATTATCCTTCTGTTACTAAGAACTAGTTTTTCTTCTCCTGGAGGCAATAAATTCTCCTTAAATATTCATCCATTTATTTATTACAAATATTTTCTGTACATCTGTACACAATGCATGGGGTAAATGTTGAATAAAATTAACACTGTCTTGGATAAGTTTATGATCCTTTAAGGAATGTAGATTTATGATTCAGGGTGATTTGGGCTGTGTGATAGGAATATTTACTGTGCTCTGTGAACACGTGCAGGATCTGCTAATCTAGTCTAGTCTGGGGAATGAGGGCATATGTTGGAGGCTAAGGAAAAGATACGTGGCTACAACTTGCAAAGTATGAAGACTTGGAAGAATCAGAGTACAAATTGCATGATAAACTCTGCTAATAATTTTGAAATTCACTCAATGGACAATGGAAAACCATCAAATGGTTTTAATGGAGAGATAAATGAGTCAATCTGCATTTTAGAAATATGATTATTTAAATTGATTTGTTAACTAGGATTCTTTTCAGGCAGGATTTATTTCCTCTAATTGTTGACATAGCCCTTTGTCAATAAAGGCTTATAAGATACTGCAAAAAAGGTAAGGAGAGATTTGATGTTGTTCATTTCTGTTTAACAATTATCAGATGAAATCTGGCACGTTCAGGGTGGTATGGCAATAGTTGGTTGGTTTGACAATTTTCTATAGACTCTGTAAGACTCCTTGAGACTATTCCAGGGCTCTTCCTGTTCTAGGAGTGATACAGTTCTGAGGAAAACTAATCATTCTATTTTTTCATTCAGAAGATTGTGTAGCCACTTATCTATTGGTTCCTTCCAATTACTTTTCAATGAACCCTGAATTTCCTTATAGAGGTACCTTGGAATTACCTCGTTGGTCTCCCTCTTCCCTTTTCTTCCTGAGTCTTTACCAGGGTTTAACTTGATGGTGACCCTGCGTTTCTTCAAGATAATTCTGTTTCATACAGCTATATTTGAAATTCATGTCTGCAATTCTTGGTTTCCTGAAGTCGTCACTGCCTTGATGGCACTGAGAAGACATATTTATTTATTTCTAAATATAACTGAATGCTTTTTATGGCATTGCTTTGAAATATTATCAAACCAAAAGCAGAGCATGATGATAAGTGGTTTTATTTTGGAGGGAGGGGCCCTGTTCATGGTGTAAATAATTCCAGCACTATCAATTCGCTCTAACAACTTGACATTCCTTCAATGGCCTCTTGCTTCAAGTTGCAAAATTACCTCCTGTCCTGAAGATAGGAGTTTATTTTTTGTTGTGCAAAGCCAGTTAGCAAACACAAATGGCCTAAAATACCCTACTGCAACTCTTAAAATTCTCCAGCCATTTGTATCAGAACAGTTGAGCTCAGACTGAACTCTAGTCTTTTTACAGTATTGTAATAGATTTAATCAAAGCCTTCCCTTGGCAGTTGCAATTTTTGCTTTGACGTCTATTATGGGTCGAATTGTGTCCCCTCAAAATTCATATGTTCAGATTTTAATCCGCTATCACCTCTAGAATGTGACTGTACTTGGAAAGAGGGCATTTAAGGAGATTTCTAAGATAAAATGAGGTCATAAGTAGAAATCAAAATAATCAAAAATAGCTCTTTATTTACTAAATTCAGTATTAAAAATTATAAAGTATTTGCCAATTTAGTAAATAAAGACAGCTCTCTCATGTCCTACCAGTAGGGTGTTATATAAGTTTACTAGGCCTACCTACATAATTTATAAAGAAAATAGGTTTATTTAGTTCACAGTCCTAAAAGCTGTGCTGAAGCATGGTGCCAGAATCTTCTCAGCCAGCACCATGTTGTAGTCTTCTCTTGTGGTCTTCAGGCTGCTTCCATTCATGGTGAAAGGCAAAGAACAGCTGGCATATGCAGGAATCAGATGGTGAGAGGAAGCAAGAGAGAGAGGAGGTGTCAGTCTCTTTTTATCAAAGAGTTCTCATGAGAACTAATGTTGCAAGAACTCACTCGTTATTACAAGAATGGCACCAAGCCATTCATGAGGAATCTGCTCCCATGATCTAAGCACCTCCCATTGGGCCCCATGTCCAACATTGGGGATCAAAGTTCAATGTAAGGTTTGGAAAGCCAAATATCCAAACTGGAGCAATAGGTCAGTGGTTTGATTTGTGATTACATTGTTCTATGCTTCTTGTAGGAAAATCATATTGACTTGATGGTATTGGCTAGATAAAATTATTGCCAAATTTACTATGTTTCTTACATAGTAAGACACCA
>NW_012099277.1:518764-519370 GCF_000951045.1 Mandrillus leucophaeus
CCAAGATGACCGGCACAGTCCTAACAGATCTTCAGAGGGAAGGCACTGAGAGTAGACTGAGGAAGACACAGAAGTTGGGCTGAAGTGGGAAGGAGCTGGGAGCCCTACATGAGGCTGCCGCACACTGGGACTTATTCCTGGCCCCCAGCAATGCCACGGAATTGGGAGAGTTAAACTGGCAAGTAGTGACCTGCTCTTGCCGTGGACCTCTGGAATCCCAGCAGGAGGAGACCTCTCAGCTGCCAGGGCCACTTGAGTGGCAGAGAGATCTGCTTAGAAAAGTGGTAGAGGCAGCACTGCAATCAGTGTGGAGCCCAGTGAGTTTGGTGCAGAACATCTGTACCAGAGTAAGGCCAGGGATGCCCATCCCCCTAATTTCAACTTGTTCTCAAGGGAAACTTTAGCCCTAGGGGAACTGTCAAACCTGATCTCTGCTGGGCAGTCTTGCCCATCTGATGGGACCAGTTTGACTTGAACACATTTTGGTTTACTAGCCTCTCTCAGGGCTCCAGTCTGGCTGTGCCTGCTTGCAGTACAGCCTCAGGTGCCCTGGGGGCCTGCATCATAGCTTCTGCTGTGGAAGATGGTACCTAACCAGCAGAGAGC